>NC_064616.1:618769063-619072094 GCF_023898315.1 Schistocerca nitens | reverse complement strand
GAGTCATTTACCATGGTGTTAATAATTCTGGGTTAGTAGTCCTTTCAGTGTTTCATTTCATAATTTTATTAGTGTATAGTCTCATTAATGATATTCCACCACTGTCACCACAGACTTCATTTGATGTCGATCGCGCTGTAGTCTAGTGATAATTGCAAGAAAATGTCTCCCAGAAGTTATGAAGATGAACACAGACGTTTCCAGATGACTTGTAGATGAAGTGAACTTGAAGGATGAAGATACTGCGTCATTATTTACTGTTAACTCAGATGAATGTTTACCACTCCTGTCTGTAAGGGAAACTGAAAGTGAACGAGGGAGTCGTTTGACGTAGGTATACAGTGTCTTATGAAAAAATGTAGTGTAAACGTGGAAAAGAGCAATACAGGGTGTTACAAAAAGGTACGGCCAAACTTTCAGGAAACATTCCTCACAAACAAAGAAAGAAAATATGTTATGTGGACATGTGTCCGGAAACGCTTACTTTCCATGTTAGAGCTCATTTTATTACTTCTCTTCAAATCACATTAATCATGGAATGGAAACACACAGCAACAGAACGTACCAGCATGACTTCAAACACTTTGTTAAAGGAAATGTTCAAAATGTCCTCCGTTAACGAGGATACATGCATCCACCCTCCGTCACATGGAATCCCTGATGCGCTGATGCAGCCCTGGAGAATGGCGTATTGCATCACAGCCGTCCACAATACGAGCACGAAGAGTCTCTACATTTGGTACCGGGGTTGCGTAGACAAGAGCTTTCAAATGCCCCCATAAATGAAAGTCAAGAGGGTTGAGGTCAGGAGAGCGTGGAGGCCATGGAATTGGTCCGCCTCTACCAATCCATCGGTCACCGAATCTGTTGTTGAGAATCGTACGAACACTTCGAAAGAAATGTGCAGGAGCTCCATCGTGCATGAACCACATGTTGTGTCGTACTTGTAAAGGCACATGTTCTAGCAGCACAGGTAGAGTATCCCGTATGAAATCATGATAACGTGCTCCATTGAGCGTAGGTGGAAGAACATGGGGCCCAATCAAGACATCACCAACAATGCCTGCCCAAACGTTCACAGAAAATCTGTGTTGATGACGTGATTGCACAATTGCGTGCGGATTCTCGTCAGCCCACACATGTTGATTGTGAAAATTTACAATTTGATCACGTCGCAATGTAGCCTCATCCGTAAAGAGAACATTTGCACTGAAATGAGGATTGGCACATTGTTGGATGAACCATTCGCAGAAGTGTACCCGTGGAGGCCAATCAGCTGCTGATAGTGCCTGCACACGCTGTACATGGTACGGAAACAACTGGTTCTCCCGTAGCACTCTCCATACAGTGACGTGGTCAACGTTACCTTGTACAGCAGCAACTTCTCTGACACTGACATTAGGGTTATCGTCAACTGCACGAAGAATTGCCTCGTCCATTGCAGGTGTCCTCGTCGTTCTAGGTCTTCCCCAGTCGCGAGTCATAGGCTGGAATGTTCCGTGCGCCCTAAGACGCCGATCAATTGCTTCGAACGTCTTCCTATCGGGACACCTTCGTTCTGGAAATCTGTCTCGATACAAACGTACCGCGCCACGGCTATTGCCCCGTGCTAATCCATACATCAAATGGGCATCTGCCAACTCCGCATTTGTAAACATTGCACTAACTGCAAAACCACGTTCGTGATGAACACTAACCTGTTGATGCTACGTACTGATCTGATTGACGCTAGTACTGTAGAGCAATGAGTCGCATGTCAACACAAGCACCGAAGTCAACATTACCTTCCTTCAATTGGGCTAACTGGCGGTGAATCGAGGAAGTACAGTACATACTGACGAAACTAAAATGAGCTCTAACATGGAAATTAAGCGTTTCCGGACACATGTCCACATAACATCTTTTCTTTATTTGTGTGTGAGGAATGTTTCCTGAAAGTTTGGCCGTACCTTTTTGTAACACCCTGTAAATCAAGGAATGCAAAATAAGAAAAAGAAAAAAGAAAACTGCATGGAAATTAAGAATGATGACTCGTATTTTGTGTAGAATACTTTTCCACAAAACAAGGCTCATACAGGTATGAGACGTACAAAGCACAATTATTAATGATTCTTTTCAGAATTATTTTTGTTACAGTGCCAGTTTGAGAACGTAAATGTAAATTTTCAGCAATCAGTATTGTGCAGTGTAAGTAACATGTAAAAGTATATAACAAATCAGTGATAAGAAAAGGACAAGAAGACTGAGTTGTATATAACTCGAGAGTTGTGTATAACTCACAATTACAGGTGCCTTTAATTTTTCTTGAGCTCTTGAAACCTGTAGGCCATGAACATGATTTGTTTCTGGATCCATGATCCACTGAAACACAAAAGCTCACCATGCTACTGTGAGTAACCATAGCAGCATGGAACTTTGAACGAAAATGTCTGTGAGTTGTGCTTACTTCACATGGTCCACAGAAAAAATTTTCCGTTAGTTATTTTTAACTCACGTGGCAATCAATGTGCTAAAAACATCTGTAGATCATACAGGCAACAAGAAGGGACGAGTTCACGCAGTGTCTACGTGGGAATAGGATAAAACGAGAGAACGAGCACAGATTGTGTAACCGATGACGTCATTGGCCATTCATGGGATTTCTCCACCCCCTCTGACAAAGTATAATTTTCATATGTATAAAATGACTGTGAATTCAAAAAATTTTGGAGTGAAATTCAAAATTTTGGCAGAAAATTAAAAAAAAAGCAGCCCAGTTGTGCTAGTGTTTACTACGGAAGTAGGGCTGTTGACCTAAATATAAATGGGCAAGAAATTCATTTTTTGGTGGGAAATTCAAAATTTTGGTGGAAAATTAAAAAAAAAACAGCCCAAATGCACTAGTGTGTTTCCTATGGAAGTAGGAAATAAAGATTGGCAGGGAATTAAAAAATGCAAGATCGTGACCTGAGTATATTGGGACTAGTTCTATGACGTCGAATCTAAGACTTGGAGTATTGGCCCTTACTCTGTGATGTCACAACACAGCTCAAACCTGCTGGGCTATTTATAACGGAGAAGAATTCTGGTATACTATTCTAGAGCCAGAATACTGGAACAGTTTAACAACAACATCACAATCATGCTCAGACCTGTCAGAGTTGGCCGGCCTAAGTGGCCGTGCGGTTAAAGGCGCTGCAGTCTGGAACCGCAAGACCGCTACGGTCGCAGGTTCGAATCCCGCCTCGGGCATGGATGTTTGTGATGTCCTTAGGTTAGTTAGGTTTAACTAGTTCTAAGTTCTAGGGGACTAATGACCTCAGCAGTTGAGTCCCATAGTGCTCCGAGCCATTTTTGAACCTGTCAGAGTTATTTTTATAATACTGTAGAGTTTTGGCATCTGGCCCATACTTGAGATACTGGTACAGATTCTATGACATCAGAATCCAAGTTCTGGAATACTGGCACAATTGCATTTTAGAGGAAGTACCTTTGTGCTGGTTCAAGTATGTCTGCTGACCTACAGGATATGTTTTGTCCAGCTACTATTCACGCATAGTGCACAGTTATTTCTTTTTCTAACTCTAGCTTTGGATCTCTGCACTTGCGTCTTTATTCAAACACTGGCGATGGAAGGGGAAGGTTTCCCTCTCCGCACTGCCACGCCCACCACCCTGCGGAAACTGACTGATGCTGAGTCACAGCATCAACTGCCAGAACACGGATGCCACGAGTCTTGGCGTCACTCCGAGGCCAGAACCGCCACAGCTGCACACTGCTGTAGGTAGACAGCAAGCAGGACCAGGCATGCTGTTACCATGACTCCATCGCCAGCGCTGTAGCATGCTCTTTGCTGCTGAGAGACAGAATCTGCTACCACTAACCTCTGAAGTTACACTGCACATACATTTGCAACTGGTCACTAGATGCTCCAGTAAGTCTTTTGTTCCTGTGTACATGGCCCATTCCACGGCAGTCGGTACGTATCTGAGCTGGCCAGCAGCACGTAATTTTGTTAGGAATGTGGGCAGATATTTAGGTCTCCTATTTCTCCACTGCTGCTACCAGACGGTCGGGCACTGCTGTCAACCAACATATTGCATAACACACATAGCCCCATAGCCCCACTCACCCTGGACTTGTGTCAGCCTGGACTGGTGACAGCTCCGAGTAGAGAGACATCTAATGCAAAATGGAGTATAATGGCACTGCAGCCACAGTCAGGATGACCTGAGTTACGCTGTGAAGTGGAGAAAAGAGGATGATGTACCATGCTTGTAAAATTATACACAAATTTCTGTTTGGAATGGGTGACAGTAACATAACAAACATCACAGTGTCCTACACACGTCTGTGCCGCCACCCCATAACACAAAGTCAAGATTGTACACCACTGGCCATTAAAATTGCTACACCACGAAGATGACGTGCTGCAGACGCGAAATTTAACCGACAGGAAGAAGATGCTGTGATATGCAAATGATTAGCTTTTCAGAGCATTCACACAAGGTTGGCGCCGGTGGCGACACCTACAAGTGCTGAAATGAGGAAAAGTTTCCAACCCATTTCTCATACACAAACAGCAGTTGACCGGCGTTGCCTGGTGAAACGTTGTTGTGATGCCTCGTGTAAGGAGGAGAAGTGTGTACCATCACGTTTCCGACTTTGATAAACGTCGGACAGGTGCGCCTGTGATGCTGTACTCAACGACGAACCTGGATGGCAAAATGTCATTTTTTCGGATGAATCCAGGTTCTGTTTACGGCATCATGGTGGCCGCATCCGTGTTTGGCGACATCGCGGTGAACGCACATTGGAAGCGTGTATTCGTCATCGCCATACTGGCGTATCACCCGGCATGATGGTATGGAGTGCCATTGGTTACACGTGTCGGTCACCTCTTGTTCGCATTGACGGCACTTTGAACAGTGGACGTTACATTTCAGATGTGTTACGACCCGTAGAGACCTTTCATTCGATCCCTGCGAAACCCTACATTTCAGCAGGATAATGCAAGACCGCATGTTGCAGGTCCTGTACGGGCCTTTCTGGATACAGAAAATGTTCGACTGCTGCCCTGGCCAGCACATTCTCCAGATCTCTCACCAATTGAAAACGTCTGGTCAATGGTGGCCGAGAAACTGGCTCGTCACAATACGCCAGTCACTACTCTTGATGAACCGTGGTATCGTGTCGAAGCTGCATGGGCAGCTGTACCTGTACACGCCATCCAAGCTCTGTTTGACTCAACGCCCAGGCGTATCAAGGCCGTTATTACGGCCAGAGGTGGTTGTTCTGGGTACTGATTTCTCAGGATCTATGCACCCAAATTGCTTGAAAATGTAATCACATGTCAGTTCTAGTATAATATATTTGTCCAATGAATACCCGTTTATCATCTGCATTTCTTCTTGGTGTAGCAATTTTAATGGCCGGTAGTGTATTCTCAAGCACAAGGAGAGTAAGAGTCTTCTGGGCATGCCCCCATAGCGCTGCCCAAACTTTTTCTCCCACCCTATGGTAACTGACTGGCGCTGGACTGTGTCATCAACTGCAGCATGACAGGACATGAGTCTCTGGGCCTGGACACCCCTGCGCTATTCAATAGCATAGCCCATGTAATAACTTCATCATTCTAAAAGGGCAGGAGAGAGAAAGCTACATTCATCTGTAAATACATGGCGGTCGTATGATTCACATGATGTGACACACTTCTTTCTGTATGCCTCTCCTTATATGCCTACACCGGCCTCTGCAGGTGTGCTCCCCACCACCAGTCTACGTCCAGGTGCCGCTACAGGTGTGACTTCTGCGCTTTTTGCTGTACAAAATTTAGTGTGATGTTAACTTCAAAAACACTCAATTTTCACGTCACTTTCAAGGAGAAATCAATTAATAAAATTTTGCAAGTGATGAAACTGCAATCTAAAGGAGATGAAGTCTTATGCCTTTAAAATGATTATTGTATGGGTATTGTATATTTGTGGGAGAGGACAAAGTGTCGTAGTACAGGTGTGTTCGGTGTGCTGTTTGGAATCACGCTGCCTATGCTGGGTAAGAAATTCCCCAAGACTATATTTATGATGAGTCAATTCAGAGGCATGTGGACGTTTATTTTGCAAAGCATTAATCCTTAACTTCGCAGAATCTATTGAGAAAAAGTCGGCAAGTTCAATATAATGTATAGCCCTCGCCAGTGAAATTTTAAAAATCAGAGTCTAGAATTGATCGTACTACTGTCTACTGTGATATTCCTTTAAAGGGCACAACAGTGCCCCACCTCACAACAGCTCGAAAGAAATCAAAACAGTTTTTGGGGTGAGTGTGTGTGCATGTATTCTTTTCACTAGACGTTACTGAGAACGATTAGTCACTAAATTGACACAATCGACAGTGGTACACAAGTAATGCTACCTCACATTTACCACAATTACAGATTGACCAATAACATCGGCGCAAGAAGAAAGACTACAGTGCAACACAAACCACCTTTTTCTATTCCAGTCGCATATAATTCACAAGAAGAAAATAAGAGTCAAGTCCCCCTCTCGACGGGCTATAGAAATCTTCTGCAATGCTTCCCACAATAGCACAGGATGCATTGTACCTAGTGATCCTAATAGGACATGCGAGATGCGTCTAACTTTGTGCGTTTTTATCATGGCTGACACATAGCTTTTGTACCTGACTGCCAGCGAAGACCTAACTGCCGAGCGAGAGATGTCTGCATAGCGATTACCCCACGCAGGTGCAGCTAAAAGACTGTCAGTGTTATACAGATGTCACAAGTCTATGTAAATAACAGCCAATTCTCCCTCTGGATGCGCTATAGAAATCTTATGCAGTGCTTTAAGAGTCTGTTAACTAAAATAGTCCAGAATAACACCGAATGCATTCTTCCTGATTCTCCTAACGGCAGAGCCCGTTCATCACAAAAAAAAAAGTAGTTCAAATGTGTATGAAATCTTATGGGACTTAACTGCTAAGGTAATCAGTCCCTAAGCTTACACACTACTTAACCTAAATTATCCTAAGGACAAACACACACACCCATGCCCGAGGGAGGACTCGAACCTCCGAAGGGACCAGCCACACAGTCCATGACTGAAGCGCCTTCCTAATGGTCCTAACGAGATATCCCGTATTACCCTCCCTGGAAATCGTGAAGTCCTGCTTTCAACATACCTCTCTGAAACGACAAACATTCTCACTGCTATGAGAGGCTCCTGTGTGCCAGCACAAAGGATGTCTTGTGATTGAATGGAACATTATAATTGGCTCTTACTAAATTTACCATCCAAATTATTGATGCTGCCCCTGTGGGCGCACTGTCCGCCTTTTTCTTTCTGCATATGAGACTTCCAGCAGCAAATCTATTTTGTACATATCGCCATATTGCACTGACAATTAAAACCCTGAAAAGTGGCTTACAGATCGTCGACTACAGAAAGACTCATGCTCAATTAACTGCTCCGTCGCTGAGGACGGAAGCTTGAACATTTCAGTGTGAAACCGACTCCACGTATCATATCGATGTAGTAAACATGCAATTCGTATGGTGCACCATACAAAATCGCCCCTTCTCCATCATGCATATAGCTATCGACCGCCAGACACTCGTACATATACCGTGAAGACAGACAGCATAAGCACATGCACCGTATATACTCCTCACAGCACTACATATTTCTCGCGAGGTCGGGCGGTCATCCACCGGCGCCTATGGGCACAAGTCATCCACCTGTTCTTTCACCTGCTAGATGCACACAAATGTGTAGAAGCAGTAAACCTGACAATTTACATGGGGGGGAGGGGGGGTGGGGTGGGGGAGGGGGGAGATAATGGTCCACTACAAACACACGTCCATGTTGAATCTTCTCAAATTTCACGGGGAACACACACGATTACGAAGACTGTCCAACACATACTGAGTATTAGTTCGTATTCGGCTGTCTAGCGGACGACTTGGTTAGGTCAGGTACTTTCCTGCATCCCAATAGCCCTTTCCATTCGGACAGCTCCTGCCGTTAACCAGAAAGGTGAATCATTCCTGCTACAGCCCATCGCCACTGCGTGCCACGCACCCACAGACAGAATCGTCCTAGGAAACAGGCTACATATATATCTTATCACTGTATTTACAATTAAATATTATGATCGCGGTCTCAATTGGACGACATTCAACAATGAGTGAAGTATCGTTAATACACCCTGATGATGGCTGTGGCTCTGGAAATAGAAATATCTGTACTGTTATTATGATTTGATATACTTTTCTCTTTGCTATCACAGTATTCCGCGTCAAATCCACACTTTCCTTATTACTGGACGTAGTAATTTTCTTTGCACATATCAGAACACACACACATACTTTATAAGCCTGATGCTCAACGCGAACCTATCACGTATGCCCTGCTACTAAGTATAATACTTCGCCAATAACTGATTGCTGGCGATACGAAACAATACTGAGGAACATGGTATCCCACAGACTGTACTATCAGTCACATGAGTGGCTCCCTGTGCGGTATGAGGTAGTTGCAAATATCAGCTTCATACCCCGTTCCTTAGCCGAATCAATTTCTAAATTCGGTGATTTTATTACGAGCTTAAACCCGTTGGCGACGTGTAACCGCACTGTTGGTCTGATACTGTACACTCCAGCGATCATCGTCTATATTCAGTGTCGTGGTATTTGTCTGGAAAAACTATTTCATTCGGAGATAATGCCATACCTCGATTTATAAGGCTTGTATAGTTTTTAACATGGATATCGTTAATGATATGTGTGAGCACCTGTAGAACCAAGACTGCTTGTGACAGTAACATAGTAGTTGCGATCGTGTTTTTAGCATCTGGCGGCTTGTAAGACGGTTACGTTTCTCTTTCTAAGACAATGTGGTACCACCTGCAAGAAAAACTTATGAGACATATCCACCCATCGCTGATTTTCGCTCAGTATTGTTTCGTATCGCCAGCAATCAGTTATTGGCGAAGTATTATACTTTGTAGTAGGGGATATGTGCTAGGTTCGCGTTGAGCATCAGTCTTATAAAGTATGTGTGTGTGTAAAATGTGATTTGAGACTTTCTCGGCGTATTCCATTCGTGAAATCTTCTCGGGTGATCAGCCGAGTAAAGGCGTCGTCTTCTCGCAACGTTTCGAAGGGTTTCGTACCCATCATCTTCAAGCGAAGATGATGGGTACGAAACCCTTCGAAACGTTGCGAGAAGACGACGCCTTTACTCGGCTGATCACCCGAGAAGATTTCACGTATGTGTGTGTGTGTGTGTGTGTGTTCTGACATGTGCAAAGAAAATGACTATGTCCAGTCATGAGGAAGGTATCAATTTGATGTGGAATACAGTGATAGCAAAGAGAAAAGTATGTCAAATCATAAGAATGGTACAGATATTTCTACTTCCAGAGTCACAGCCATCATCACTCATTGTCGAATGTCGTCCAATTGAGACCACGATCGTAATATTTAATTGTAAGTACAGTGATAAGATATATATGTAGCCTGTTTCCTAGGATGAATCTGTCTGGAGGTGCGTGACGTGCAGTGGCGGTGGCTTGCGGCTGAAATGATTCACATTTCCTGCTAGCAGCAGGAGCTGTCCGAATGGAAAGGCCTGTTGGGACGTAGGAACGTACCTGACCTAACTATGTCGTTCTCTAGATGACTGAACAGTGAACTAACACTCAGTATGTGTTGAACGATCTTCGTGATCGTGTGTGTTCCCTGTGAAGTTTGAGAAGATTCAACATAGACGTGTGTTTGTACTGTACCATTAACCCCCATGTAAATTGTCGGGTTGACTGATTCTACACATTTCCCAACTTTATTTGGTTGAGAAAACATCGATTGCGGTGCGTGTTGTGTGCATTTTGCAGGTGGAAGACAGGTTGAGAACATGTTTGCTGGTTCTCTAGACATGAGAAGCACCTTAGTTGACTTTGTAAATTATAAGGGCCGGCCGAAGTGGCCGTGCGGTTAAAGGCGCTGCAGTCTGGAACCGCAAGACCGCTACGGTCGCAGGTTCAAATCCTGCCTCGGGCATGAATGTTTGTGATGTCCTTAGGTTAGTTAGGTTTAACTAGTTCTAAGTTCTAGGGGACTAATAACCTCAGCAGTTGAGTCCCATAGTGCTCAGAGCCATTTTTTTAAATTATAAGGATGATTTGGAATCTGTTATATCACCGACATCGGTATTCGCGAGTGTAAATATCAGTGTCCTCTATTTTTTTCGAGTTTTCACACAAAGGTCTCCACAGAGGAGAAAAGTTAGTAGTTACTCAGTAGTTTACAGCACGCTCCACCTTGCTAAAGTTTCGGGCTTCTAGAGAAATAATTTCCAGTCTACATCTTCGGAATTATACTGTTCAAGCGATACTGCTATGCAAGCGATATTGCTATGTGCTTTATATCGAGAAGTATCGCGAAAATGGTATGATATTCTGGCGTGAAATTACTTATGTTCTTGTAAACCCAGAGTCTGGAGATGGGTGTAGGAAGCAAGCAAGTGAGCAGGTCGAGTCCACAAAGAGTAACACCTTTGTGTCGAGGAGAACCGATCCCAACTTTGTACAACAGTTGAGAGAGTCACTTGGGTGTGTGTGTGTGTGGGGGGGGGGGGGGGCAGACGACTTGTGACCGTCGGCTGTGGTGGATGACTGCCCTAGTCTATATCTATATCTAGTGCTGCGAGGAGTATATACGGTGCATGTGCTTATGCTCTGTCTTCACAGTATATGTACTAGTGTCTGGCGGTCGATAGCTATATGCACGATGCACAAGGGGCGATTTTGTATGAAGCAGGATAAGAAATGCATGTTTACTACATCGATATGATATGTGGAGATCGGTTTCACACTGAAATATTCAAGCTTCCTTCCTCAGTGACAGAGCAGTGAAATTCAGCAAGAGTCTTTCCATATTTGACGATCTGTAAGTCACTTTTTAGGGTTTAACTGTCAGTGTAATATGGCGATATGTACAAAATAGTTTTGCTGCTGAAACTCTCGTCTGCAGAAAGAAAAAGGCGGACAGTGCTTCCACAGTGGCAGCATCAGTAATTTGGCAGATAAATTCAGTAAGAGCCAATCAGAATGCTCCATTCATTCACAAGGCATACTGTTTGCTGGGACATAGGAGCCTCTACATAGCAGTGAGAACGTTTGCCGTTTTGGAGATGTTTATTGAAAGCAGGACTTCACGATGTCCAGGTAGGGTAATACGGGATATCTCGTTAGAACCATCAGAAAGTATGCATTCGGTGTTATTCTGGGCTACTTTCGTAAACAGCTCCTGTTAGGGCAAGAATTTCCTTGCAGACAAGCTCAGACATCACGAAAACTCCTACGAAAGCGACGATTAACTATTTCTGCGACACTTCATGATTTTCATGAGGGATGGGCTCTGCTGTTAGGAGAATCAGGAAGAACGCATTCGGTGTTATTCTGGACTATTTTCGTTAACAGATTGTTAAAGCATTGCAGAAGATTTCTATAGCGCATCGAGAGGGAGAATTGGCTGTTATTTACATAGACTTGAGACATCTATATAACACTGACAGCCTTTTAGCTGCGCCTGCGTGGGTGAATCGCTATGCAGACGTCTCTCGCTCGGCAATTAGGTCTTCGCTGGAATGCAGGTACAAAAGCTATGCATCAGCCACGGTAAACACTTACGCAGCTAGACGCATCTCGCATGTCCCATTAGGATCACTAGGAACAATGCATTCTGTGCTATTGTGGGAAGCATTGCAAAAGATTTCTATAGCCCATCCAGAGGAAGACTTGACTCTTATTTTCTTCTTGTGAATTATACGCGACTGGAACAGAAAAAGGGGGAAGTGACACTGGTACACAAAATACCTCCACCAAACACCATAAGGTGGCTAGTGGCGTATAGATTTGGATGCAGAAGTTACACCCACAGATCTTGCACGTACTTGCCACTCTGGGTTTTCAGAATTTCTGAACTTGTCATTGTTGCATATTCCCAAGTGGAGAGATATAACAGGCACAGGTGACCCTCTGTGGATTTGTTCTGAAATTCATCTGAAAGAGTCAGTCACGGTGTTTTGTATGCACAGACACCTGCTGAAATTGGTGATGCAGCACATACTGTTTGAAGCAAGAACAGACTGGCACCAATCAAGACGGTAACCTTACCTAGGCTGGAACTACTTGCTGCATTGGTGGGCTCATTACTCCTTTACTACTTTCGGCAGGAGACAGCGATTTTTGCCAACATTACCTTGTTGAGTCACCTTGGAATGGTTATGAAATAATCCAAACAAATGAAAAACTTTCATTTGTAATCGGATGATAGAAATACTGACCTACTGTACATCCAGTCAATGGAGACACTGCCCTGCAAGTAAAAATCCTACATATCTCCTCACACAAGAACTGGAAGCAAATCTGCTACAGAACACAAGTGCGAGGTGCGTTCAGTAAGTAATGCAACAATTTTTTCCTATAAAAGCAGTGTGGTTTTATTCAAGATTCCAATACACCATATCATTTCCCACTCTTTTGGCTACAAAACCCCCTTTTTCACCATAATCTCCGTTCAATGCGACGGCCTTACGCTGCTTTTCTGGGAGGATCTGTATCCCCGCACGGTACCACTCTACTCGTAGACGTCGGAACCAACGCTTTGCTGCATCATAATCCATGTACTTCTTCCCACGGAGTGCTTCTTTCATTGGGCCACACGTATTAAAGCCGGAAGTTGCAAGATTTGGTCTGTAGAGTGAATGAGGAAGAACAGTCCAATGAAGTTTTGTGAGCTCATCTCAGGTGCGCAGACTTGTGTGAGGCCTTGCTTTATCATGGAGAGGAAGAAGTTCCTTTGCATTTTTGTGGTGGCTGACAAGCGCCGGTAGTTTCATCAACTTCAGCACAACATACCTGTGAGATGATCGTTGCACCTTGAGGAAGAGCAACAAAAAGAACAACCTCTTCAGGTTCCCAGAAGAGCGTCGCTATGACTTTACCAGCTGAGGGTGCATCTTTGAATTTTTTTCTCCATGGAGTGCCGTTTTTTTTCAGTTCTAAGTGATGAACCACTGTTTCGTCGTGTATGACGATGTTAGACAAAAATTTGTCATGATCAGCCTCGTCACACACAAGCAATTTTTCACAGATGGTCCTCTGTTGCTCTTTATGGTGTTCTGTTAATCAGTAAGGATCCAAGCGGGCACACACCTTTCAGTACCCCAACTGGTGGACGAATGTGTCAGCACTACCAACAGAGACATCTAATTGAACAGCGAGGTATCTGACTGCGATCTGTCGATCACCTCGAATGAGAGTGTCCGTAAGAGTCACAGCTGTGTGCGGCTATCCAGCCTGCTGAAGATTGGACTGGTTTGCGCAACCTTGTTGGGATGATGACAGCCGGCTGATGTGGCCGAGCGGTTCTAGGCGCTTCAGTCTGGAAGCGCGCGACCGCTACGGTCGCAGGTTCGAATCCTGCACGGATGTGTGTGATGTACTTAGGTTAGTGGTTCTAGGTTCTAGGGGACTGATGACCTCAGATGTTAAGTCCCATAGTGCGCAGAGCCATTTGAACCATTTGGGATGATGACAGACTCCTAGCCCAACGACTCACTGTGCTGTTATACATTGCCAGGTCCCCATAGACATTCTGCAGTCACTTGTGAATATCTATGATGCTCTAGTTTTCCGCCAAATGACAGTAAGGTGTTTGATTGTGATCCGTCGATCTTCTCGGATGAGAGTGCTCGGAAGTTCCAACATTACTGAAGTCACAGCTGTGTGTTTGCAATGCTCTGATTTTCCACCAAAAGAAACACAGAGGCAGTTCTCTGCTTGGAATGCTCCTTTGTTGCAGACGCCATTTTGAAGGCTACGTACAGCGCCACAACCTATCAGAACTTCATGAAAACTATAATGGCTGAAGCGGGAATATTCCACGATTTCCCGCAACAAATTCCGCATTTTTTCAACCTAAATTGGCCAAGAAAAAATTATTGTAGTATCACTTATTGAATTCCCTTCGTAATTATGGCCCATGAACATTCCAACTCCACCTAAATCAATGCCGTGGGCCAAAACCACAATAAATGTCACTCTATTCACCATGACTAAACCCTTATCCAGCATCGCAAAATTCAGTTCACACTGGCGAATACATCATATAACTGATCTTGTATTTCGATTTATGATATCATGAAGAACAAAACAAGACGTACTGGTTTTCTGAGTGCTCTGTAATTACAAAGCACACATACGTATTAGATCAGAAGAGTTCAAGACCAGCTATTGCTGCCGGTCTACCAGCATTACCTAAGAGGGAACAGTTACACACAGCATCAAAAATTGCTCGATACAACCCTTTCCTGACAGATGGCGTGATTCAGCTCGGCGGTAGGCTACAATGTGCTGCAGTATCCAAAAGAGAAGCAACCATTTATCCTGGGCAGACGCCATCATTTCATGTAGTTTCTCATCAAGGATATGCAAGTAAGACTTCATCATCACGGCATAAGCATTGTGCTAGGCGAACTGTGTGCAGAATTTAGAATTTTGCAAGGCGACAAGCTGTTAACAGAGTTCTTCACTCTTGCTTGCACTGCAAGATAATACACAGTCGTCAGCACGAAGAAATGGAGTGTCCACTACCGATGGACAAAGTTCAACCTGCAAAACTGTTCACAGTGACAGGCACTGATTTCACTGGACCATTATACGTTGTAATTGGACACCAAACCAAGAAGCCCTACACGGTCCTATTAACATGCGCCACAACATGTGCAATTTATATGAAGCTTCTCGTTGTTACGCCCACTGATAGATTTCTGATGGTCATGCGATGTTTTGTAGGAAGTACAAGGCTACCACTCACTCTTTATTCAGACAATGTTACAACATTCCATGAAGCAAACATAGAACTGTCAGAGTTATTGAAAACAATACAGTTCACTGAAATACAGTACTACTGTGCCCACCATGGTATCACCTACAAGTATATACCACGACGAGTGGTTTGGTGGACGTGTTGATGAGAAAGTATGGTAAGCTCAGTCAAGCACTGCTTGAGGAAAGTACTTTGTAGCTGTCTCTTGTATGAAGAGTCTAAATACCGTTTTGGCAGGAGCAGCAATAAATTAGAGATCTTTCGATCAAGGATAGAGTGATACAGTGTAGACAGTGTAGACACCAAGTCCACAAATTAATAGTGATAAACAGGTAATTATTCCATCTGGGCCAGAAGCGGCAACTAGAAAAGATCCTGACAAGGAGTTTCAACTGTGACAAAACGTCAACGAAGATATTTAGCGAAGTTGGAAAAATGTTTACCTTCCACTGTTGAGAAGCTACAATGACTTGAAAGGATATCCATCAAGAAGAAGATCCAGAATGTTGGAGAAGCTGTTATACTTCAGGAGAAAATCAAACCACGACACTTGTGAAAGAGAGCAGTGGGTTGCCATATTACAGCAAGCAGTAGATTGTACTGCCCTCTGCCACATGCGTGCATGATGTGCTACCACAGTAAACTGATGCTGTGAAATAAAGCTACGTGTGCTGAAATTACTGTGTTTGAATCCCTTGAAACAGAAATAAAGGTGTGCCTCTGCTAATGAAAAATAATGCAAAAAGTAAAGAAAGCTACAAGTTCATTTCTCTGCTGGCATAATTCTGAAAAATAATATAATCGATTAAGAAAGACTGGTTAACGAATTATTTAAGAAAAACAACCTTCTAAGTTAATTACAGTTTGGGTTACATTGTGGAGGAATTACACAATCAGCGTAGTAAAAGTCAAAAGCACGGAATTGTCAATGCAAACTAAGTTGGCACTCGACGTGGTGGCTGATGGGAGCGACAGTAAATGGGAAATTCCTTCACAGTCGCTTCCATCAGACACCACGCCGAGTGTCAACTTAGTTTTACGTGGACAGTACTTGATCCAATTCACAAGAATGAATGTGTCACAAGCATATTATTAGATCCTGCTAAGGCGTTTGCTAATGTTGACCATCAGATTACAGATTATACTACATAGGCTAGTGTCATTACGAATAAGAGGTGTAGGTAATAAATGTTTCCTATGGTAACTAGCAGATAGGATACAGAAAGTAAAGGAAACACAAACTCAAATAAGGCTAAACTTTCAGTGAAACACATATCAGAATCAAAATACATTAATATAGCTATTCCTCAGTGTGGCATGTTAGAACTGAATACAGATATACAGTGTGAAGAAAAAATGCCATTCCTGGAGGTCAGCACCCAATTCCTCATCCAAATTCAAGACAAAAGTTTGTAGCTGGCAACACTGTCACATCGCACAGTGCATCAAAATCTACAGAGGAACGTGTATCACCCTGCACTACCATACCTGCCGTCGTACTCGCTAACTAGACTGCTGGGGCATCAAACGCACATCTGCCATGGAGCTATGGGAGTAGTCCTCATCAGGTTCCTTTTTTATGTTTTAGACATCTGTTCCCTCGTTCTTGTCGTTTGTAAGCCGGTCATCATTCTGTCACATGACACTAGCCTATCACATCGCAGTGGGATCCATTAGCTGCATGCACATGTCTACTAACTACGCACCACGCAGTGTTCAACCACAACTGGTCCTCTAAAGTTCATGTAGAGCAGCGTCCCGATGGAGTACACAAATGATGACTGCGTCGGTATGCTTTTGGTGTTGGGGCTGCTGCTGCTCACGCATGTGCTGCACAATACCCTCAAATGCGTCATCTCTGTTACAATGTTTTTCGACGACTGGAGCAACGCCTTCGGGAAACTGGTAACCTTCATCCACAAATAATGGACAGAGGTCGTCCAGGGACTAGACATACTCCACAAACGCGATTCTTGAAAGCGTTCACCAGTCAACTCGGAGAAGTACCCGTGTTATTGCAAGGCAGTCTGATTGTTGAAGTGTTGCAATACAAAGAACTACATCCATATAATTAGACGTTAACTCAACACCAGCAGCCAGAAGACCGCGTTCAATGAGTATAGTGTTGTGAATGGCTTTTGCACCAAATGGAAGATAACGAACATCTTATAAATAACGTTATATGGGCTTACGAACGTAACTTCACTTGTGAAGCTATTTTCAGTCTCCACAACAGCCATTGTTGGTCGGAACCCAACCCACATGTCACCCATGAACGTGGATTTCAGGCACGCTTTGGGAAAATCCTGTAGTTTGGAATCATGGGAGGAGTTATTTTGGGCCCTTACCTACTGCCAGACAAGCTGGATGCGTCCCGTGTCGTAGTTTCTTTGCGGTACTTTGCCTGACGCTTTATAAAACGATCTACTTCGTGTTCGGCGACTGCTACAGTTTCGGAATTTCGGTGCACCGCCACACTTTGGAATGACAGTGTGTAACTATTTAAATAAAACGTTTCCAGGTAAATGGATTCGTCGTGGTGGTCCAATGTTCTGGCCTCCACGTTTCCCTTGATCTATAAGATTTTAATTTGTGGGGACACTTAAAGGAACAAGTTTATAGTACTCCACCCATGTATGTACACGACCTAATAGTTCGCATGAATGCCACTTCGGTGATGGTGAATACAAGTGAGTTGCATTGAGTCTAGCAAAGTATGCTCCAGTGAGTGGGTTGAAGTGTTTGCAAATGCAAGGGAGTCACTTCGAACATTTTTTTTAAAGTGGACTTGCTCGTAAGTGTATGTGCCGGCTCTGTGAAGATAAATATGGACGCCAAATGTACAGAAAGGAATTCTTGTGTGTAGCATAACATGCAATGTAGTGTAGGCTACCTATTGTGTTTTTTATTTCTCTCTGGCATAGACGGTGTTAGTGTATCCAATATTATTTTCTATTGCCTTTATTTGTGTCACGGACGAAACAAAGTAGTCGTTTACGTCTGTAAAAAGTTCATGTTATGTCTTAATGTACAAATAAACGTAACAGTAACAGAAAGAAATACACAATATATCGAATTTTGGAGGTGTAAACTTGATTCAGTATCACGCTTTAACTGAAAAAAAAAGAATTGATGGCGCAAACGAGACTCAAACATTGCCTCGTCCCTCTAAGCTAATGGGACAGCTCCAGCAGAGCGCCGAGTTCAGACTCCCTGTTCTTTGCCATGCTGCACGCAGTTAAACCGTTGTCAGAGTCTCATTTTTCATATCGCATTTCTAATAAATATGTTGGCGCGACTAGGTTTCGCTACATACACTTTTGCCTTGAATTGGGATGAGGAATCTCATACCGACCGCAAAGTGCGGTATTATTTCTTCACCCTGTATATGGTTCAAATGGCTCTGAGCACTATGGGACTCAACTGCTATGGTCATAAGTCCCCTAGAACTTAGAACTACTTAAACCTAACTAACCTAAGGACATCACACACATCCATGCCCGAGGCAGGATTCGAACCTGCAACCGTAGCGGTCGTGCGGTTCCAGACTGTAGCGCCTTTAACCGCTTGGCCACTCCGGCCGGCTCACCCTGTATATCAACGGCTTTTCCAGTCATGTTAACCACAGGCAAAATGTTTCTTTGCTGATGACAGCAATATTATTGTCACTGAGAAAATAAGAAAACTCTTTGGAATGAATCAAACAAAACCCTCGAGGAAGTTAACAATTTGTTTATCTGCAATAAAGTTACACTGAACACAAGTAAAAAAAATGCACTGAAGTTCATTCTGAAAAGAGAAAATGACACTGTTAAATTAAATTTAGGTGTTTCCTCTGTAGACTGTATAACAATCACAAAATTTCTCGGAATAAGTATTGATTTCATCTGTTAACATACAAAGAGTCTAGCAAACAGAATAACATCATTATGTTATGCACTCAATGTCTTTCAGTTCTATACTATTCTCTTGTATGCACAATTATAGCTGTGGAGTTTTTTTCTTGTAATAATCATAACCTAAACTAGTAATCGGTCTCATTGTAAAGATCTGCTCAAAACATTGGAGATTTTGACTATGTCATTTTAGTAAATTTACCAATAAGTTACGCACTGCAAAAAGACCCTTGATAATTACTGCGAACACAGATCTGTCCACATAATCAAGACTTGACTTGTATTTATCATACTAAAATTGAAAAAAAAATGGCTCTGAGCACTATGGGACTTAACTGCTGAGGTCATTAGTCCCCTAGAACTTAGAACTACTTAAACCTAACTAACTTAAGGACATCACGCACATCGATGCCCGAGACAGGATTCGAACCTGCAACCGTAGCGGTCGCGCGGTTCCAGACTGTAGCGCCTAGCACCGCTCGGCCACTACGGCCGGCACTAAAATTGACATAAAACTCAAATCATCTTCTACCAGCGGATAATATTGTACAGCAGACTACCCAAGAGAGTAAAACGATTATCAAAACAAAATTATTTTTAAAAGTAGTTAAAAGCTACATGTAAAGCAATGCAGTCTATTCAGTGAAAGATAACTTCGTTAACATAGAACGGGATCTGCACTATTTTTTTTTTTGTTTTCTGGAAAATCTTACTCTAATCTCTGCAATGGGTGATACTAATACCTTACCCTTTCGTTGATCTCAACATCTCACGCTTTACGGAGAGATGCTGACTCAGTTTTTCAGCCAAACAAATGGGAAGGGAAGTTGGGGCAACAAATGGAAATCACACAGTATCGCCATCGTCGAGACATGTGCAGAGTCACATTATGAAGTAATGTGTGTATAGTGTGTGTAATGAGTGTGGTGTTCAGTATTGTGAAATGAATGAGCAGGTAAGCATTACATTGCTGAATGACTTTTTTGCTAAACAGTATTATATGCTGGGACTAAACTTAATGAGGCAGCGTTGTTTTGAATAGCCTGGTCTTGTATTCAGGAGGATCGAAGCTCCAATCCCCATCCGATATATACAGACAGTTACGAATGTTACTGAAGAATAACATTTTTGGGCCTTCTTGAGCTTTGCTGGGATCGAAAGGATGTTAGAAAACAAACTAAATACGTAGTATGTACACTGAGGTGACAAATGTCATGGGATAGCGATATGCACATCCATAGATGGCGGTAGTATTGCGTACACAAGGTATAAAAGCATTGTGCATTGGCGGAGCTGTCATTTGTACTCAGATGAATCGTGTGAAAAGGTTTCCGACGTGATTATGGCAGCACGAACGGAATTAACAGACTTCGAAAGCGCAGTGGTAGTTGATGCTAGACGCATGGGACATTAAATTTCCGAAATCGTTAAGGAATTCAATATTCAGAGATCCACAGTGTCGAGAGTGTGCCGAGAATACCAAATTTCAGGCATTACCTCTCAGCACGGATAACACAGTGGCCGACGGCCTTCACTTAACTACTGAGAGGAGCTCGTTTGTGTAGAGTTGTCAGTGACAACAGACCTCGAATACTGAGAGAAATAACCACAGAAATCAATGTGGGACATACGAAGAACATATCCGTTAGGACAGTGCGGCAATATCTGGCGTTAATCGGCAATGGCAGCAGATGACCGATGCGAATGTCTTTGCTAACAGCATAACATCACCTAAAACGCCTCTCCTCGTGTCGTGATCACATCAGTTGGACCATGGACTAGTGGGAAACTGTGGCCTGGTGATATGAGTCCCGATTTCAGTTGATAAGAGCTGATGGTAGGGTCTGAGTACGGCGCTGACCCCACGAATCGATGGGCCTGTTATCAACACGGCACTCTGCAAACTGGTGGTGCCTCCATAATGGCGTGGGCAGTGCTTACATGGAATGGACCGGGTTCTCTGGTCCAACTGTACCAATCACTGACTGGAAATGGTTATGTTCGGCTATTTGGAGACCATTTGGAGCCACTCAGCGATGGAAATTTTATGGATGACAATGCGCCATGGGCCGGCCGAAGTGGCCGTGCGGTTAAAGGCGCTGCAGTCTGGAACCGCAGGACCGCTACGGTCGCAGGTTCGAATCCTGCCTCGGGCATGGATGTTTGTGGTGTCCTTAGGTTAGTTAGGTTTAACTAGTTCTAAGTTCTAGGGGACTAATGACCTCAGCAGTTGAGTCCCATAGTGCTCAGAGCCATTTGAACATTTTTGAATGCGCCATGTCACCAGGCCACAATTGTACACGAATGGTTTGAAGAACATTCTGGACAATTCGAGGGAATGATCTGGCCACCCAGATCGTCCAACATGAATCCCATCAAAAATTTATAGTACATAATCGAAGTTTGTGCACAAAATCGTACACCGGAAACACTTTCGCAATTATGGACGGCTACAGAGGAAGAATGGTTCCATGTTTCTGAAGAGGGCTTTCAACGACTTGTTGAGGCCATGTCACGTCGAGTTGCTGCATTACGCCGGGCAAAAGGTGGTCCGACACGATATTAGGAGGTATCCCACGACTTATGTCACCTCCGTGTAAAGTCATAAAGCTTTTCATTAAACTTTCTCGTGACAAAGAAGCTATGCGGAACATTAACCCTAGCACAAAGATTGATGGCAAAAGAATGTGTAGTCTCAGAAAGAACATTGCAATATATAAGAGAAATCATAACTTCAACAGAGAATGTAGGCGTCAGTACTGTCATCCATTCGATGTGAAGTGAATATAAACAGAAAAGTAGATTTACTCAAGCGAGAGTTGTTAATAAATAAGTGGTTCGCAGTTTTGTGTTACAATACTTCAGTTGAGGAGGGTATCCTATATCCTGTAAGTTTGTGCTCAACTGCAACAAAAAATTGAGTAAGACTGCTGGGAAACGTCCGTTCTTTGCGTTCTAATGAAAAATGCAACAATGGACGCAAATTTATTGCAGAACGAAACGGGTATTGCCATCTAGGGCTGCATTTTAGCCCACTACGCATTTTATTGCATGCTGAGGACAACAGATTCGACATTTATCCGGACGAAACCAGGAGTCCACAAAACCATACTAACATATAACTGTCTGATATAAAAAATTAAACACCTAGGTGGTGGTGGTTAGTGTTTAACGTCCCGTCGACAACGAGGTCATTAGAGACGGAGCGCAAGCTCGGGTTAGGGAAGGATTGGGAAGGAAATCGGCCGTGCCCTTTCAAAGGAACCATCCCGGCATTTGCCTGAAACGATTTAGGGAAATCACGGAGAACCTAAATCAGGATGGCCGGAGACGGGATTGAACCGTCGTCCTCCCGAATGCGAGTCCAGTGTGCTAACCACTGCGCCATCTCGCTCGGTACCTAGAAGACATAATCGAATGTTAATGTAACTTTCCGTACTTACACATCATTGGTTAAAAAAATGGCTCTGAGAACTATGGGACTTAACATCTATGGTCATCAGTCCCCTAAAACTACTTAAACCTAACTAACCTAAGGACATCACACAACACCCAGTCATCACGAGGCAGAGAAAATCCCTGACCCCGCCGGGAATCGAACCCTGGAACCCGGGCGCGGGAAGCGAGAACGTTACCGCACGACCACATGCTGCGGACACACAGCATTTGTGAGAACGCAAATAATTAGAGGTGAAATTGTCTGTGACAGGCAGAGGCCCCCCCAACAGAGTGCAGTGATGGTGTTCGTGTTTAGTGTTATTATGGCGGCCTATGGGGTACGCGGTTGTGACGACCACGACGAACAGAGCCATCACACCGACGTCATCTCAGACGCCGTCGCAAACTGTTCCACCGCGCGACCGTGGCGCGGGGCGCGGACAGCGGAAGGAGCGCGCCGCGGGCGGGAGGTATTTAAATCGGCCGCCACCGCGACCGAACCCAGTTCCCTCTAAACAGCCATAGCGTACGGATCTCCGTGCCGGCACGTCCACAAGAGCTCAGTACGTCAGTTCACCTGATGATGGCGACATGTATGATCGCCGAAATATTGTGCCCGTTGGACACTGTAGACCGGCAGTACACCCGTGGATATTTTGATTATCAAATACGCCGGGAGAAACTCAAGAATCACACACAGAAAGATTACTCAAAGCTCCCTAAATTTTACCCGTAATAACGAAATCAAACTTAGTAACTAGATCAAGTAGTACCAAGGAATGCAATCTACCCAGAGTAACCACGCTGTAAGCGACCATTTTGAAACGGCTACTCCGTTTATAGAGATCAGGAAACGTGGTTCCATTGAGGAAAGGTGCTGGACCAAAATATTCAAAAATAAAATTTGTTACAAAATCTCCTAATGACAAGGTTTTTTTTCATTCCTTGGTACTTACTCGCTACATTTTAGTTATGACAGACCATTTATAATGTGCTAATTTTTATCCACATAAAAACCCTGTGTGAGATCCAACGTAAATGAGTATGTTTCACAACAAAATAGTTTTTAAGACCTGAAGATAACAGTGAAGTCAGTCGAAGCCAGGTGTCTTAAATAAAGAAACATTTTATGTGATCTAGACTCTGGAATGTTTTTAGCAAATAAAACAGTTCGCTCCTTCAGTATCCTTAAAATGAGAAAATTGAACCTCTTGTAGGTTGTGGGAAGGGACTTGTGTTGTACTGTTTCAACCAGCTTGGACAATGCTGACAGGCCCACGAATTAAACCTCAAGTTTTCCTAATGTGCACTTTATTTCATTTATAATTATAACGTACTCTTGTAGGTGGAGGAAAAGCTGCCACAAATGTTCGACATGCTGTTCTACTGAAGTAGAGAATATCATCCATTTAGCAAAACATGAATGGTAATTCTCGAAACACCTTGTGCCCAAAACATTGACAAGTTTAACTGTCGTTTCTATGTCTAAATGACATAAAATTGTACTCAAGCACAAGCAAACCAAATGATGTGATCACTGCTGTTTTTTTTATTCAGATAGAGCCATCGGAATTTGAGAAAACGCCTTGATGCAGTCTGCCACATCGAATATTTCAGCATCGCTAATATTACCGTTAAAATCAATCACTTTGGGTACGGGACAGCGGTCTGGGATTATGCGAGCACTGAGTGCCCTTTAGTCTCCCCACTCTCCATGAATTATCTTTTTTATGGGCCATGTGGATTGTAGAGACCCACAGACTATCAGACCTGATCACAATATCTGCTTTCAGAAGTCAGTCGAACTCTGTTAATAACGCAACTAGCTTCACTGGAGGCAGACACCGTGTGTGGAAAGTGATGGGTTGACCTTGTGCCGTGCAGATATGGCATTGAATAGTATTTGTGCATTTCTTGGCAGCAATGGCAGATTTGGTGAGCGCTGGAAAGTCTTGAAGCACATTACAAAAAAGTCGTTCCTCAGACATTGCTGTGATATTACTTACTGTATACGAATCATTACGACTCGGGGGGTTCTTCTTGCATGACGCAAGGTGTGAGTGCTAGACACCGTTTCAAAATAGCCCAACCAATGACGTAGGAGATGTGCCGAAGATCTTCAGGTGGAAAGTCACGGTTACATTGCACTGCACTTGACTAGATGCGGAAGACGCAGTAGGCAATATCCTTTCTGTGGGTCGTGGCACCAATCGCCACGCATAAGTCGATAATTACGTAAAACGTCTGCTCCAATTATAGGCTCAGACACGTCTGCAACCACAACAGTCCATGTCGTGTGTAAGGTAAGTTTGAATCCAGGTGTAGCGCTAACTGCTTTACGCTGTAGCTACGAATTTGGGAGTTGTTGGACACAGTAGGCACATGTTGCATTGCTGACATTTTTGGATAGACAATGACCTCTGAACCCACGTCAGTCAGAAACTCTTCACAAAGTGATTGGTCCTGCATGAATAATCGGTGTGATTATTGACACTACACAGCGTGGCATTTTCACATCTAAATAGCACGATCTGATGTAGGTGCCTATAATATTGCAGATGGAGATTAGAGCCCTTTAACCCAATCTTAGAAGTTCAGGTAGTTACAGGGATGAGTATAATGAGAGACAGGGTTGCCAAAATGCCTGTAGTTCCAGCACCATTGCTCTGACAAGTGTTGTGGGGTGGCATCATTCAATTTTTTTTCTGTGACTTAATAACTGCTGTTGATGTGTAGCTACAAGCACGTTGAGTGTTGCCACTTGTGCTGACACCTACTCGATGGTAGGTTCGGTCGACGTGTGCTGATGATAAGTATTTATGCATGTTGTAGGAGCAGTGTCGTTAGCTTCCATAACCATGCACGTTTGGGGGCATTTATCTTTGCTGTTGTTGATTTTTGCACACACAGAAACTACAATTAAATTGTTTGCAGTGGTGTCTGTCTTTATTGCAGAGACAAGCAACAGTAAGTTTGATTGTGTCATAATGACAGTGTGGATGTTGTCTGGGAGTTTCTAAAACCATAACGCACCTAAAAATTCTTCAGTCAGAAGTTCAGGGGCTGCAATGTACACTCAACTTAAAAAAAAAAAAAAATTAGACGAAATGAGTCAATGGTTCAGTAAATGCGGGATTTACAACGTCCGCTCTGTACGCTCTGTAGTCACCTATGTCACATACGACAATGATTTTTTAATTTACGATACAGATAATGAACCTGACTGAATGTTCGAATCGCAGTGACAGCATTTGGATGCCGATAAACGTCTCAGAATGTAAGTGTAAGTGCTTACTATTTACCCATTCAGGCTAACTAACAGGAATGGAAGACCAGTTTTACCAACATGATTTCTAGTTTATATAGCCGCCCATATTCATCTTTTGAAACTGTAATTATAATTTTGCAAGTTTTGGAATGAAGATTAAAGCCACAAAATTACATTATACGAGTATATGGGGTCATGTGTTCAGAGAGACTACTCTCACTTCTGTTCATCGTGGCGTTATAGATATAAAGATGGAGTAGTAACCTGAAAACCCAGATTCATTTTCTTTTTATCGTTTGTGTGAATTCACTACACAGAAAGAGATGGCAATATTTCGGACAACGTTTACCCAAATTATGAAACATAGTGTGAGAGAAATGAAATAGCTAGCCTTACTGCATATCGGCATCGCTATAATTCAAATAGTTTTCTTAAGGTAGCTAAAGTCCCGAAAGACGTGGTGTTTTATGACAGAGAAAATACCGATACACAAAAGCAATTTTGGAGAGCTATTCTTAAAAAGGGGAATGAACGTGAAGCCATTACCAGTTCAGCGTAAGAAATGTTATAAATTAGTACAGCTGCACCTAATGCTCAATATCCAAAACTGCTTAAAGCAGTGGTTACAATTTTCTCTTAAAGACAGAGTTCTTCGACCAAGAGCGAACGAGTAAGTACAGGGCGACAATTATTGAACTGTATGAAAAAAACATAAATTAGTTACAAAATATGGCGTGCACCCACTTTATTCAGCATGAAAACGTCATTACAGGTATTCGGATTTAGGTTATGACATGTTCGATATGCCTGCCATTAATGGCGATGATGTGGTGCAGAGTGCAGACGAATGCCGAAATTCTGCATCACCCGCTGAAGTGTTGGAACATCGATGCTGTCGATGATCTCCTGAATGGCTTTTTCAGCTCAGCAATGGTTTTTGGGTTATTACTGTACAAATTGTCTTTAATATAGCCCCACAAAAAGCAGTCGCATATATTCAGATCCGGAGAATATAGAGGCGAAACGAGGCCTATGCCAGTGGCCTCTGGGAACCCCAGATTCAGAATCCGGTCCACAGAGGACATCAGATACTCTCCTGCTTCGATGAGGTCGAGTTCCGTCTTGTATGAACCACATTTTGTCGAAATCAGGGTCACTTTGGATAACTGGGCTGAAATCATCTTCCAAAACCGTCACTTACCGTTCCGTAGTCACCGTGCCATCAAGGAATATCGAACCGATTATTCCGTGCCTGGTCATTACACATCACACAGTCACCTGTCGAGGATGAAGGGACTTCTCGATCGCGAAAAGCGGATTCTCAGTCCCCCAAATGCGCCAGTTTTGCTTATTGACGAACCCATCCAAATGAAAGCGGGCTTCGTCGCTAAACTAAACTAGTATGCTCATACTAATTCCTATCACGACCCGCGCCCAACCGTGCAGTTTGAACGTCCTGACGCAAACCGTTTAGAAGTTATGACGATTTTATTTCATATAGTTCAATAATTGTCACACTGTATGTAACAAGTGTTTATCCGCCTACATACAACCAATAAAGCTCTCATAAATGTGCGACATTATCAAATCAGTAACACAACATTACTGGACCACCTAATTGTCACAAAATATTAACTTTAATCTGTTAAGTCTGTTAAGAACTATCAACGATTAAAAGCTTTCAGAGAAGTTTGAACTCAGGCGCTGGCATCTCGAGTTGTGACATAAGTGCTCAGAATAGTTCGTTGAACACAAACTAAACATTGTGATAAAGAATGAAAACAGTAAAACTCTTGATTCGCTCCATCTTCGAGACGCTGGCATAGTTAAGTGAAATGTTACATCACAGTGATCGATTATATACCAAAGAATCTCATCCATCACATGTACCGAACTATTATTTCACTTTCCATTACCATGTTTATGTACGATCCAGTAAAATGAAGACGCTGTGAAAAGCAGTTGGACAAACTTTTCTATGGCAAAAAAATCTCCAATATCTCGACGGAGCATTTTCGTCATACACGATTTATGTCTTGAACAGGAACACCGGCACACTGCATATCATATGGATGGCCCTGCGATTATTTGCAAACAAATTAATAACAGATTAACTGTCCCAAAAAGGAACAACGGGAAGGTGAAGACGAGGAAGACGATGACGAGATGAGTTGCAATCTTGTGATGGACCATCATGACAAACAGGCCTTTGAACAATAGCAGAACTCTAATTGCTAGTAACAAACATAACAAATAAACGTAGATAAACAAACGAATACATCACTCTATGTCACTACTCATGTCCTGAACTCAACTGGAACTGTTGACCTCTGCTGAACTGTAATATGCTCATGGTGCTGATTGTGAATGGATGACTGTAAGTGAGGTGTTGGCAAAGGTGTTTATGACTTACATAAGACATAGCATATCGATCTGATGTTCAGTTATCTCTCTTGTCATGCTGATGCTGTCGAATGCGTTTAAATTACAATTTTCTTTGGCCACATAGCCTGTCCTACAATGTAAGCCTAGCTGCAGCTGCACGAGATTCAGCAAACATCTGCAGTATGTGGATGAATTGACTTACCATCACATGTGTCACATATCTGCCACGTTCATGACTCTTTAGGTATCTCGCATTCACATGATAACTATTAGGTGTCAGTAATATCTATTGTTAAAGCAATGCACATTCATCCCAAGGATGACTGTGGGAATGGAAGTTTTTCTGAGTATTGGGAACTTTGGATTAAATGTCGACCAGTGGGATGTAGGGAATCTAGGAATCTTAAAAGACTACCCCTAGACTTGATCTCTGGACCCGATACACGCATGGTATTCAGAACAAATCAACAACGACCTGACATACATTACATATATGTCTCCTGTAGCTATTTCCAGTACACCTGATTCTTTTTCCTTTTGATTACGAATTTGATGTCAGACACATGTGTGTTACAGTGGTTCAACTTTGGACCAAATACGAGCTGGCAGCCTCTTTCTTTCCACTTTAGTTCCATGTGCAATTGGCGGTCAGCAAGACTTTCTCTCTTTATATATATATATATATATATATATATATATATATATATATATATATATATATATATCTTTAAAAGACATCAAATCCAGACACATGTCTGCTAAAACCGCCTGGTACTGGCATTTAGCAACTGCACAATAGAGTTAGCAATTATTAGTTCACATTCAAGCAAATTTTTAAGAGCTACTTCAAAAATTTTTATTCAGGGACACACACAGGTATGTGTAGATGAACATAAACTCAAACCAAAATCGTGCCTGTCTTGGGTGGGATTCAAACCCATGACCCATGAAAAAAAGTCCTTGTCTTGGCGTATGCGGGCCAAGTGGCTGGAGTCACTTAGGTTCACAGGCAGACTTAATGCCGTAAGTCTGTTTTCTTCCTCCCCAAGCATCAGCATTAGGGTGGCAAGCATAAGCAACAATGCGGGCAGTCAGTTTCAGTGGCTCAATGGGAGCACTCAGTTCGAGACAGTCGTCACTTTGACTAAAGAAGGCAAAAATTTTGATTGGAGATGCAGGCAGGAGATGTAGCGTGCCGCCCACTACTGCAGAGAGCTGGTGGAAGAATTACATTGCACTACCAGCAGAATTCCTGGCTCAGACAGGAAGAGACTGAGCACACAGTAGGACGACACAGAGCTTGTGCCTAAGAGCCGACAGTTTCCCTTAATAAACGCGAAGCAGTTGCGGCGAGAGACTTACTTCGCCAGTTCCAGTGACACAGTTCACCGAAGGCTGAGCGTAGTTGGACTGCACTTACGCAAATCCGCTTTAAAACAGGAACTCAGCAAGCAAAATGTGCTATACTAGCAGACACCTGCGGAGCTGCACCTGAATGCGGCGTGGAGAAACGTACTTTTCACAGATGAGAAGGTGTTTTCCACGAGCAACGACAGCCCAGGAGTTGTTTACTGGTCACGAGGGACAAGACGGCGCGAAGAACTTTGTAGCGACGATGAGAAGAAGTGGCAGGCTGTCGGTTTCCTTCTGGGGTCGGATTTCAGCGAGAGGACCAGGAATGCTTCATAGAATTGAGGAAACCCTTGATAGCAGGTAGTGTCCCATATACTGACCAACGTGGTGCTGCCTTTAAAACGAATGCTATATAGTGAAGGAGAATTCACGCTATGGGAAAATCATTCACCTGTGCGTCTGCAATCGTTCAGCAGCAGCTGTCCAATATGGACATTAACATCAAGGACTGGCCGCCAAGGGGTGCTGATATGAACCCATTGGAAAAGATGAGGACAGAAGTATCACAAACACTGTCAGAGAACTGGCCACAAAACCAACAGGTTATAGCTGACGCCCTTAGGGACTGCGTTCTTGAAGCCTGGGAGGAAGTTGCTTCTTCTGGCAATTACGTCCAACGCGTCATAGATTCCATGCCAAGACGCATGACTGAAATCAGAAATATTGTGGAATTCTGGACAAAATATTAGGGCACTCGCGTCGTTCACCTGTTGACATAGTCCGTTATCGCTAAATATCGCCGCACTATCCTAATGGATATATTCTTCGTACGTCCCATATTAATATCTGCGGTTATTTCACCCAGTGTTGATTGTTTGTTAGCACTGACAACTCTATGCAAACGTCGCTGCTGTTGGTCGTTAATTGAAGGTCGTCGGCCACTGCGTTGTCCGTGGTGAGAGGTAATGCCTGAAATTTGGTAATCTTGACACACTTTTGACACTCTAGATTTCGGAATAATTAATTCCGTAATGATTTCCGAAATGAAATGTCCCATGGTTCTAGCTCCAGCTACCATTCTTGGTTCAAAGTTTGTTAATTCCCGTTCTTTCGCCCATGTGTGTGGTACTACCGCCACCTGTGTACGTGCTGTCGCTATCCCATGACTTTTATCATGTATTATCCTCATAAAGTGACTGCTAAGTTGTTTCACAGATAACATTTATTTGTGCTCTCATAAGAACAAAATCAGAGGAAGAGAAAACGACTGTAAGCGTACTGAATGCAGAAAATATACTTTCTATGTATTCAGTGATAGGTTTGCTCACTCATTGCGGCAAAGTCGATGCACAGGACATGCAAATAACTACCGGTAACTAAGTAACTCAAAGTAATAATGTATTGAGAGTTAGACTGAGAAGAAATTCCAAAAACTTTTAAGCAATTATTTGGTGCAAAAAGAATTTTACAATATAGAGGGCCATATATGTCAATAATTTGGAACGATCTATTGTCCTGATATAAGTATTGTAATGACCTATGTGAAAATAATATTTATTTCTAAGTATAAAGCTACAGTCACATTTAAATTATTGTAAGTATATACGTTTTTATATAGCTGTACCATAGTTACCTGATTTAAAGAGTTAAATGTAAGTAAAAAAATACTACCATATTTGTCAATTTTTGTTTTAATTTGTACCTTTTAGATTAAATATTTTAAAACATTAAGCTGATCTCTTCTATATTACAAATACATACTCTGTAAATAATGTAGTCAAATAGGGAAAAAAATCATTATATCATTCAAGACCATATCACTTACTCCCGTGCATTGTTCCATTGTTATTTCTTTTATATCCTGGACGTAATTTGGGCCTATCACCACAGTACTATCTCTGAGAAGGTAAGAAAGAGTCTGGATCATCTAACTGCTTCATTGCCTCTGTCCGTTTTGCTGATTACACTAGATTAGATTAGATTAATTAATCATTCCATAGACCCATAAAAGAGAGAATCTTCCTGGGTGTGGAACATGTCAGATAAACACATTACAAAAATATAATTAGAGAAACTTGAGTTTCATTAATTTTAATGATCCTCAGTCAATAAACAGTAAAATTATGTACATGAATTAAATTTAAACTTCTAATATTTACAGGTTTAATATTTACATCTGCTTTCATTAAATCCATCATTCAGACATTTGCTAGTTTCTTGGCTATTACAACCAAGTATTGCCAAAAATTAAAATACAATAAATTTTCATTAAAATGGTCTACTGCACTTGTTGAGAAACTCATGGATGGAATAGAAGAAGATGACCAGCAAAAATTCTTTTAAATTATGTTTAAATTGTGCCTTGTCTGGAACTAGACTCTTCATGGTTGCTGGTAACTTATTGAAAATATGCGTTGCTGAATACTGGACTCCTTTCTGGGCAAGAGTAAGTGATTTTAAATATTTATGTATATTGTTCTTATTCCTAGTATTGGTACTGTGTACTAAGCAGTTAGGTGGAAAAAGAGATGTATTATTTACAACAAACTTCATTAAGTAATAAATATACTGAGAAGCTGTGGTTAATATGTCCAATTCTTTGAATAGGTTTCGAGATGGTGTTCTTGGATTTACACTACTCATTACTCTTATTATAAGCTTCTGTACTCGAAACTTTTTCTCTCTGTTTGTGGAGTTATCCCAAAATATGATACCATATGACATAATGGAGTGAAAATAAGCAAAATGTGCCAGTATTTATATCTCCTATGTCTGACATCATTCACATTGCAAACTCAGACTTGTTTAGGCGCTTTAGCAGTTTGTTAGTATGTTGCTCCCAACTGAATTTATTATCAAGTTGTAATCCCAAGAATTTAACACTCTCAAATTCTCCTATTTCCATGTCATCATATTTTATATACACACCAGAAGGAAATATCTTGGAAGTTCTGAACTGCATATAGTAGGTCTTTTCAAAGTTTAACGACAGTGAATTGGCTATGAACCACTTATCAATGTCAGTAAAAATTTGATTAGCTGCCCTTTCTGAATTTATACTTGATTTACTATTTATTGCAATGTTTGTATCATCTGCAAATAAGACAAACTTGGCATCTGGTAATGTAACAGATGACAGGTCATTAATATACACAGGAAACAGTAGTGGACCTAGTATGGAACCTTGGGGAACACCACATGTAATTTCTTCACAGTCAGATGATGACTAATTGCCTACTGCTGAAGTGTTACGTAATGACACCCTCTGTTTTCTATTAGTAAGATATGAGTGAAACCACTTCGCAGCACTACCAGTGACGCCATAATATTTTAATTTACTTAATAACTAGCGGAATTAATGTAATCACGGTGTCTGGAAGGATTTAGATGCTAAATGATGGGATAAATCTCCTGCGTTAATATTGTGTCACATGTGCATGTTATTTACAAAGTACCATGATGAGAAAATCCTTACAATACATTACACTCTTTCTCGAGAGCATTATTGTGAATTGTTCTAAACAGGGATAAGTGTTGGTGATTCGATCAGAAAGATCGAATTGAATCGTCGTGCTGGAAACTTCTGGCAGCAACTGGAGAGTCTTTGCCATAATGCCGAAGACTGTTTGTCAATGTCAGTGCAATGTTTTGTAACTGCCACATAAGTGGTAATATTGTTAAGCGCCGCTGTGCTGAAAAAGTAACTTTTGTTGAATATTGTCTTGCTATCCAATATGGTAGTGGTAATGTTTTTCCGCGCTCTTAGGCAGTGAATGTAAACTTACAAGCGTCATTGTAGTGCTGCTGACTGAAAGACATTACTTTCTCTGAAGTGGATAAGTATCAAAAGTGCGGGTAAGTGCGTCTAGATATTAGCGTACATATTTTTTAACAGTGCTATAGTGAATGTGCCCTGCCATTTAAACGTCGGAAATAATATGACCCTTTGTTTACTTGTGGGCGTTAGAAGCATTTAATGTAACTACAACCTGGGGCTGCAGAAGTCAGAAAAAGCACCTTCGCTCGTGAGTGTTGTGGTAAACGACCCTGATGTAGTGAATCGAAACTTGATGTTACGTTGACCAATATTCTTTTCGTAATTGTCAGTCGGATTCGTCTCGTTAAGTACATGGACAGTGCAGCTAAGTCCTACTTTCTGACTATAGCAAATTTGATTACTGTTTGTCGTTGCACCAGAAACAGGATAGAGAAGAGCAGACTGAAATTTAAAAAAAATCTGCCCTTCATGTGTGATTATGGTGTAGGGTGTTATTTGAAATTGCATAGCGAGCGTGTATGTAATAATGTACACTATAACTTAGAATTTTTATATGAAGGCTTGACATCCCTTAATGCCAGATCCTGACAGTAGGCCAATGTTCTCCTGACGGTATTTCGAACCAACTTGAACCGAGGCATAATGCTGTACATTATTTGGAAATGTATATTGTGTCTAAAGCAACCTGTGTGTGTGTGTGTGTGTGTGTGTGTGTGTGTGTGTGTGTGTGTGTGTGTGTGTTTGTTTTTCCACAGATCATTTACGGTCACATATTGCAGTCCTGTGAAAAATTGCATTAATCTCCCCTAAATCTTCTTCGACCCATTTGTTTGTTCCGTCTGGTAAGTGTCTTACATTTATGATCAGTACAGGAGAGTTACTTTAGACCTGTATTTACTAGGCAACCTCCATGAACGAATCCCACTTCCTCAGTACTCTTCTGATATTGTATTTTTACATAATATCAGGTTTTTGCCTATTTCTGCATGTGATATTACCTTTGTTTGTTTAACGTGTCAGTATGTGTACCAAATACTGATCATCTGCAGCTCTCAGTTATATCATTGTGATAATTTGCTCTTGTCTGTCCATTGTGAATGACAAAGAATTCTGTTTGATAAGAATTTCTCAGTCAGAAATATGGTGTACCAGAGGAATATTTGACACTAGCCATTGGCTTTACCAGTGACATAAATTAGATTAGTACTTTTTCCATAGATCATGAATACTACACTTCGTAATGATGTGGAACATGTCAGGTTAATAAAAGGTGTCTATACATGATATTACATTAAACAAAATATTACGTGACACTCAATATTTTTTTTTTGGGGGGGGGCGGGGGGGGGTTGGGAAATTACCTACTTACCATATCCAAAAATTCATCTAATGAGTAGGAGTTGCCATTAAGAAATTCTTTTAATTTCCTTTTAAATGCTATATGGCTATCTGTCAGACTTTTGATGCTATTAGGTAAGTGACCAAAGACTTTTGTGGCAGCATAATTTACTCCCTTCTGAGCCAAAGTTATATTTAACCTTGAGTAGTGAAGATCATCCTTTCTCCTAGTGTTGTAGCCATGTACACTGCTATTACTTTTGAATTCGTTCGGATTGTTAATAACAAATTTCATAAGTGAATATATATATTGTGAGGCTACAGTGAAGATTTCTAGCTCTTTAAATAAGTGTCTGCAGGATGATCTTGGATGAGCTCCAGCAATTATTCTGACTTCACACTTTTGTGCAATGAACACTCTTTTACTCAATGATGAGTTACCCCAGAATATGATGCCATACAAAAGCAGAGAATGAAAATAGGCGTGGTAAGCTAATTTACTCAGATGTATATCGCCAAAATTTGCAATGACCCTAATAGCATAAGTAGCTGAACTCAAACGTTTCAGCAGATCTTCAGTGTGTTTATTCCAGTTCAACCCCTCATCAATGCATACACCTAGAAATTTTGAATATTCTACCTTAGCTACCGATTTCTGATCGAAATCTATATTTATTAATGGTGTCATTCCATTTACTGTGTGGAACTGTATATACTGTGATTTGTCAAAGTTTAATGAGATCCCATTTGCAGAGAACCACTTCATGATTTTCTGTAAAACATCATTTACAATTTCACCAGTTAATTCTTGTCTGTTGGGTCAGCGGATAGTATGTGTACCAAATACTGATCATCTGCAGCTCTCAGTTATATCATTGTGATAATTTGCTCTTGTCTGTCCATTGTGAATGACAAAGAATTCTGTTTGATAAGAATTTCTCAGTCAGAAAGATGGTGTACCAGAGGAATATTTGACACTAGCCATTGGCTTTACCAGTGACATACATATACTTGTATCATCGGCAAAAAGTACCAGATTTGCATCTTCATGAATATAGAATGGCAAGTCATTAATATATATTAAGAACAGCAGAGGACCCAAGATCGACCCTGCAGCACCCCATTCTTGATTGTTCTCCAATTTGAGAAATCGCCAGTTGTTTTTGCATATCGCGTGAACTGTTTATTTCAACTTTCTGCCCTCTTCCAGTTGGGTATAATTTAAACCATTTGGGCACTGTCCCACTCATACCACAGTATTTGAGCTTATCTAGAAGTATTCTGTGATTTACACAATAAAAACCTTTGATAGATCACAAAAAATCCCAACGGGTGACTTCCGGTTACTCAGAGCATTTAATATTTCATTAGTGAAAGCATATATATCATTTTCTGTTGAAAAACCCTTCTGGAAACCAAGCTGACATTTTGTCAAAACTTTATTCTTACAAAGGTGTGAAGGTACTCTACAATACATTACTTTTTCAAGAATTTTGGATAAGGCAGTCAGAAGAGAGATTGGCAGTAGTTTTTGAGATCAGACATATCCCCTTTTTTATGCAATGGTTTAGCAATGGCATATTTCAGTCTATCTGGGAAAATACCCTGCTTCATAGCTCTATTACATATGTGGCTAAGAATCCCACTTATTTCTTGGGAACAAGCTTTTATTATCCTGCTGGAAATGCCATCAATTCCATGTGAGTTTTTATTCTTGAGAGAGTTTATTATTTTCCTAATTTCAGAAGGAGAGGTGGGTGGAATTTCAATTGTATCAAATGGTGTAGGTAAGGCCTCTTCCATTAACTGCCTTGCTTCTTCTAATGAACATTTAGATCATATTTTCTCTACAACATTTAAAAAATGATTATTCAAAATGTTTTCAACTTCCAGATTGTTGTTTATCAAGTTTCCATTCGCTTTGATGGTGATGCCATCATCCTGTACTCTTGGTTGCCCTGTCTCCCTTGTAATAATATTCCAAATTGTTTTGGTTTTGTTATCGGAGGTATTAATCTCATACATGATGCACATGCTTCTGGACTTTTTAATAACCTTTCTTAATGTAGCACAATAGTTTTTATAATATTTGGCTGTTTCTGGGTCTTTACTCTTTCTTGTTGTTATAGTTCCCTTTTGTGGTTACAAGATATTTTTATTCCTTTAGTAAGCCAAGGTTTTTTGCATGGTTTCTTATAATTTGATTTAACTACTTTCTTGGGGAAACAGTTCTCAAATTCTCTTACATGTGTATCATGAAATAAGTTGTATTTTAAATTAGCATCGGATTCCTTGTACACCTCATCCCAGTCTAACTGTTGAAGATGTTCTCTGAAATTTCTAATTGTTGAGTCATTTATTGAACGCACAACTTTGGAGGATAGTTTTGAATTACTGAATGGAGCTATGTCATATACTGTAAATAGCTGAGCAGCATGATCAGAAAGGCCATTCTCAACAGGACAAGAATTTATGTTTTTAAACTTATCTTGGTCTATAAAAGTGTTATCTATCAATGTGATGCTGTCCTTTAGTACCCGAGTAGGAAAATTAATGACAGATGTCAAATTGAAAGAACCGAGCAAGACTTCCAGGTCATTCTTCCTATTACACTCTTTCAGTGAATCAACAGTGAAGTCCCCACAAATAATAATTTGCTTTCCCCTATCTGACAGATAGCATACCAAGGCATCCAAGTTTTCCAGGAATAAATGAAAGTTTCCTGAAACGGATCTATATACTGTTACAATTATAAAAGAGCCCTCCTTCAGTTTAAGTTGACAGGCACATGCTTCTATATGTTGCTCTAGACAAAACTTTTTTGTATCTAAGCTTTCTACACAGTGATAACTTTTGACATATATGGCAACTCCTCCTCCCACCTTATTCTCTCTACTCATATGTGCAGCTAGTTTATAACCACTGATACTTACCTTTTCCATATCAGACACAATGTTACGCTCAGACAGGCATAGTATATCTATTACATTATCAGATTCAATGTCATCTAAACAAACCAGGAACTCATCTACTTTATTCTTCAATCCCGGAATATTTTGGTGAAAAATGGTAGCTAACATTATTTTTTACTTTACTTTTGTGAAAATTTACTTTTTTCTTTAGTCCACCAATATTTTGGTTAAGTATAGTAACGTTATTATTTACTTTCCTGTTGTGAGAATTTTCTGTGTTTCGGACCTCTTTAGCACCTGCCTGCCTGAACTTCACATTGGACACTGATATTAGTCTAAAAAAGAGGTACATCCATGAGTAATAGTGTCCCCCCTTATGGATTTCGCTAACAATCCTGCCAGTTTACCCTTCCCTTTCCTATTGATATGTAGGCCATGCCTTGTGAAATCCCCCCAATCAATAGCCTCGACAGTAACCAATCCAATGTCTGACAGAGTGGCTGCCCTACACAACTGATCCAACTCCATATTTACCATCCTGACAGAGCGGTTCAACTGGGGCTGATCATGCCGCACGAAAGCAGGTACCAGCCTAACATTGTATGGGTTATTGCCGAGGCTATTTTCACCAGGTCACACTCAATACTGTAGCCCTGATCCATATCAATACTGTTTCCCACTCCACCCACTATCATCACATGATCCTGCTTTGTGAATCCCTTGCACAAGGAACCTATATCCTCTACCACCTGGCTAAGACTTGCACTTGGCTTGAAAAAGTTTGTGACCTGGTACCTGTCACCTAATTTTTCCTGCAAAATCTGGCCCACACCTCTTCCATGGCTGCTACTCAGCAACAGAACTTTCCTCTTACTTTCTACTTTTTTTGAAATGGTTTGTTTCCTAGTGAGATTCTGTTGCATCTTAACTACATCTACTTCTACTGGAGACTCTTCCTTACTTAACTGTGGTAGCAAGGCAAATCTATTGGTTGTGCCAATTGGGAAACTGTCAGACACTGTCCTGTTTCTGTGGCCCCTGGTCCCAGCTACCACTTCCCACCGCTGTTTGCCCTCCCATCCCCTTAAACTCTTCAGTTCCTCCCTCGCCCTGTCCAAATCAACCTGAAGGGCTCTAATTTTCTCCTCCTGTTTAGCTATAATCCTCCTGTTCAGCTATAATCCTATCTCTTGAGCAAACCCTGCAAAAGAATGGAAGAGTCTCGTTTGCTTCCCCAATTCCCACACCGCTACAATTTCCCCAATGAAATCACCTGTCACAACAGCTGCACAAAACCCCTGAACTAACTTTCCTACTGCAGCTCACACACTTAGTATCCATGGTAGTTTGGAAATTAGTTAAGAGATTTACTAAGTGATAACGATAATATATTAAATACAGATGCAAAAGGACACCAAATATGTTTTGGAAAGTAATATGTAAGTAAGCTATTACCAAATGCACTTTAATTTGTCGTATAACACTAAATATGCTTGATCAAAAATTAGACCTAAACAGCCAAATGTAACCAAAACGAACTTTTTGCGATAAGTGGAAGAATACATAAATAAAAGAAAAACCTGTAATGGCAAGCTTGAAGAGCACACTAATGAATGTATTTAATTAGTTAATCTATACCAAATGCACTTAAGATTGTGGTATAACGCTAAGTATGCACACTCGGAACGTAAGGCAAAGCCACGAAATATGAACAAAACGAACTTTTCGTGATTACTGGAACAATACGCAAATAAAATAAAAATTTTTAATGGTGAGCTTGAAAAGCACCCTAATGAACGTATTTAATCAGTTAAACTACAGTGGTATAACGCTAAATATGCACACTCGAAAAATTAGGCCTAAGCAGCAGTAAGTAAACAAATGAACTTTTCCCCGATTACTAGAACACTATGCAAATAAGAGAAAAACTTTTAATTACAACCTAAATTACTTATCTTTCACGAGAGCTCTGTCTCTGTACGTGCGGCCTTGTGCAGGACTCAGGAAACATGCAACAAACGTCTTAAACAATGTGGTGACCGTAATGTGATGTAAGTGGCAATTTTTTTCAAATTGACTAAGCTACATATGTCTGTCAGCACAACAAGGTTTACTTGGTATCACACTTGTTGGCTTCGCCAACTCAAGACCAGACTATCATGTTCCAACCTAACATAAACCTGAGGATAAGCTACAAATCAGTCTGTCACCACAACCAGGTTTTATAGCTTTCACATTTGTTGGCTTCACCAACTCACTCTTAGACTGTCACCTCTTTATTTAACCTGGACTATGGGCTAAGCTGCGGATCATGTCACCACAATCACATTTTTTGCTTCCACATTTGTTGATGTATTCAACTAACAATCAAACTATGAAAATACACAGTAGCCGTGAACATAATGTCACTGGGCAAAGCCGATGACTAGTATCGAGTATTCCTCTTGAGTGGCTGAACCTATCAAACCTAGATGTTGTCCTTGGCCTATAATGCAATGATATGCAGTGACACATTGATATGTAGTCTAGGTTAGACTGAAAGTTGACTGTGAGTTGGTGAAGCTACTGAATGTGATACCATGAAAATACAGTAACTGCTGTTGTGGAGTGTATTTTACACATATTAAAATTTTATGCACTTTTAAAACATTGTGCCTCAGAACTGGTGAGTGATATTGGTATGTTAAATATATCCCACATGATCTTAAACTTTCAGCAGACTGAAACAGGTGGTATTGGTATGAATGTTTCACTGCTTCAATGTGTAATTACTTGCTATAGACCAATATGACAAACTAATTACAACACTGCTGGTTTGCATAGGGGAGTGATATAAGTGGCAACAGGATTCTAAAAATTGATGTAAATTTACTGTGTAATTTTGCATGTAATTACTGTTTATGATTTTTCTGTAAAGAAATGTTCGATTTGCGAAATTGCAGATGGTAACAAGAGTGTGAAGCATGAAGTGAATTGGTGGAAGGTCTGTAGTGTGACTGGATTACCGTTTCATTAATAATCACTGCACAGTGGGAAACTGCTCTGTGGGGATAAGTAATATTTGTCAAAACCTAGGTTTAAGTTTCCTGTGATATCCTTCAATCAATTGAGCCAAGTACTGGCATGGTTACTTAGAGAAGGCTACAGCTGATTACCTTCCCCATCTTTTTTCTGTTCATATTTGTACAATAATGACATCAGTGGGATACTAACCCCTTAGCTTCCTTTCTTTCACTCCGACAATCTGCTTCACAGTGAGATTTGTCATTTCGAGCTTAGCAGATATCATCAGCATTACAAGAGAGCTGCCTGATGTGTTGAAGATTGTTCTGGAAAGTGTTAGAGGTCTCAATCACTGATTATATGAGTGTACTTTTAAATATGTTATTATTTCTGCTCATAAGTAACTGGTTTAATATTGCATGTGTGACTTACAGAGAAGACTGTTTCCTGCTGTCATCTGAACTTCCATGTCTTGCCAGTAGTGTATATAGTTGTCTTGTTTTAATTAATACTGCATACAAATTTAGAAATATTTCCTTGCTTGTAGGAGCTACACCATGGACATCTGTAAAGGAACATTATAACTCAACGGTAGTAGTTGTCACGTGACGCAGTTTGAGAATAAAGCAATGAAGAGGAATTCGGTCAGTGGGCGTAACATTGCCCAGTTTGTTCGCCAGAGGGAAATCAGAGTGAGCCATTTTTAAAATTTAAATTTCACTTCGTTATTTTAAAAATATTTTTAGTTTACTACTTACCAAGATACGGGCTTAAACTGTGACAGTTGATCCATACAGTCTTAAATGAAATACTCTGTTATTAAGAACACTTCATGAAAACTATTTAGATGAGCTTGTAAATTTTATTCATAAGGACTATGCCAACCAGAGTTAATGTGTTATGGTGTTACATCATTGAGAGACTTAAAGACTACTATTAAGTAGTAAGAGAGAGTTCAAATTTTTTCAAACATTTGTCAGATATATTTAACGTAATGCCAACTCTGTAGTGGTACACATAACAAAAGAAGAGAAACACTTACGTAAATTGCGATGCAAATTTTTCTATGTACAAGGTGGTTACTGTTTTTTGAAGGAATTCAAGTAGAGTTTGAAAACTCTCACATTAAAAATGGTGAAATTTTACTAATTTCAAGAAAGTAGTGTGTGTGTGTGTGTGTGTGTGTGTGTGTGTGTGTGTGTGTGTGTGTGTGTGTGTGTGTGTGTGTGTTTGTGGGGGGGGGGGGGTATACCAAACTTGCAGATGTGGGAAAATGCCATTCAGTATACAATGGAATCTCATTAATGCGGTTTTTTAGAGACCACAGATTATTTTGAATGCCAAATACAGGAAAAAGTGCTGCCTGAAAATAGCTAATTTGGCAATGATTTAAGTTTTTTTGTGAGTGAAAATGTGGAAGTAAGGGTACAATAATTGGGGATTTGGAGTGGACCTAGTATGCACTCTCTAAATGCCACATTTCCTGGCATGCTATCTCAGTAAATTATAATTCAAAATTCACCATTTGAAGAACATATTTGGAATATCACAGCTGGTAATTGAATAGGGGTTGTTATTTCAACAAACTATCAGTATACCGTACATCTTAGCATAACTGCACTATAATACAATAAGGCACAGTATGTAGTCCTGTCTTCTAGAGGTTCGAAAAAACATCAATAGTCGACTGTTTCTTTTGGCCCAATTTTAATACTGTGTTATCCTTCTTAGTTGATTTGTTCCTCACTCCTTGTCAACTTCAAAAATTAGCACTAAATGCTTAACTGTGCCCATTGCTTCAATAGCTTTTGATATTTTAGTAACTGACAAAGGTTCTGGTTCATCTTTGTCTACACTTTCTTCTTGTTTCTATTCCATTTGTTCCTGCAAAACTTCGTCATTTGTTAGGGACTTACAGATGGCACCGTCTTTATCACATTCAGCATATGCGTTGAGACTAAGGTAATCAGTGTTTTTCTCTTGCACATTATTTGCTGACATTGTTCAGCTGCAGTTCCTTTGTTTCCTGGCATGACGTCTTTCGAAAGTATCCGAGAAAAGCCAGCCTTCTTGAAGCGGTTTGAGCTTTTGCTTTCTTGCACGGAATCCCAGGCACTTACTACAGAATGCAAACCCAAGATGGTTGACTTTCTGATAGTGTGAAGGCAGGCAAGCTTCTTCTGTACAAGAATCTTCCTGTTTCAGGCATTTTATAACATTGCCTTGGTTGAGTGGCTGAAGGTGACCTGGTGCAGTTGGGAGGAAAAGCATTCCATTCATATTACATAGATAAGACATCTCGTGTCTCGTGGGAATGTGTCACACACTGGTCAATAAACATATTGATTTTACTATTTCTAACACCCAACCTTGCATCCAAGGAACACAAGAATTGTTCAAATATATATGTTTTCACCCATTCTTTCGCATTAGATGTGTATATACATGGAAATGCTGGCACATTTTTAAAGCATTGTGGTCTCCATGCCTTTACAATTATTAGTGGCACCAACTTTTCTGTTCCACTGTCATTTCAAAGTAAGAAGACAGTAAGTCTCTCTTTACTAAACTCCCACCATATCATTTCTCCCCTCTGAACACACAGAGTTTTATCAGGCAGAAGGAGAATAAAATAAACCCATTTCACCTGCATTAAAAACATCATTTGAACTGTACTGTTCTATGATTTGTGGGGGAGTATTTTTCCATGGCTGAATACAGTCAATGTTTACACTTCCAGCCTTGCCTCAAACACTTTTCTACAACAAATTATGTTGGTTCTTGAATTCTCCAATCCAAACATTGAGTGCTTTGAATCTGCGAGTCCCTCCTTTTGTGCCAAAAAACTTGCATTAGCTTGAACCACAGTACCACCAGCTGAAATTTTTGAAGCTCAAGCTTGTTTTATCCACTTCAGTGGTATGTTCTTTTTTTCTTTATTTTCAGTTCTGGAAACTGCCCGCTGTGCACTCATTTTTATTTGCCATTTCCTCCTCCCAAAAATACTGCCTTCAATTTGTTTCCATTTGATCACAAATTGTATTTAGTGTTGATGCAGGAATGTTCAGTTTTTGAGCAATATTAACATTATTCATATGTAAATTTTTGTCCACTTTGTGAATAATTTTCTGCTTTTCTTTGTTTGTTAACTGTCTCACTGCCCTTTGGCCCATGATGTACTGGTACATCATTCTACACAAATTAAATCATGGACTGAAAGTGTCAGAGGCTAAACATGAACGAAGAACACCAACAACTAAGTTATACACTAATAAATATTTGGTTTATTGTTTGACCACTACAACTCAACCCGTGAGGCCCCGATTCACACCCCGCAATGGAGCCCAGAACCTATGTATTTTGATGGCATAACCCCTCAACTGTGGCAGCAGGTGACCCAAGAGCATAACCTGCCTCTTCATGTATGCCAGCAACATTATTCTCCAGTGGCATTATAGTGGTTTTTTATCTTGCTGAGCTACGACATCTTTTAAGCACTTCCCCTGCCTTCTGCATTGGTTTCCTTCACTGTGGATGTTGGTCCTTCGTGGATACTGTGAATATCATAAGAATCAAGCTACCTACGACAGGGTGTTGGGAGAAGTTTTCACGTATGTTCTGAACACTGTATATAGTGAACATGGGCCTCTTAATACACCTTGAAGGCTGTGGCTGTTTGGATAAGGACATTTAAGGATATTGCCATCTGCAATGTTTACCTTCATCCTGTTAGTGAAGTGTCTTAGGATTTTTTTTTTTCACATTTCCCCCCCCCCCTCCCCCTCCTCATCGCTGCCCCCCCCCCCCCAACCCCTCCCCCAAACTTTGCTTATATTGAGAGATTTCAACACGTATAACCTTTTGTGGGGTGGAACCAGGATGTCTGGTAAAGACCTCAAATACTTGATCTTTGCTTCTTGAATACTGGTTTCCATGGAACTTTGTCGGCCATTGTCCTTTCCATATGCAGCCCTTGTTTTCTCCCATCCATGTACTGGAGAGCCCACAATGATCTGTGTGGTATCGACCACTTCCCAATCTCCCTCTCTCTCCCTCAGCGTCAGTCCCTGGACGACTGCCCAGATAGACTCTCAGCAGTGCTGACTGGGGAGCTTTTGCCTCTGCTGTGTTGCACTGGGCTCCCCACAGCATCGAGATATCGATGAGGCTGTTCACATTAGAACCACAGCCTTTCTTTTGGCTGCTGATTTAGCAATTCCCTGTTTCTTGGGCCTGCCCCAGTGGAATATATTACCTTGGTGGTAATAGGAAATCGCAGAGGCCATTAGATATCATAGGCAGGCTATCCAGTGCCATAAGCGGCACCCATCGATGGAGCATTTCATTGCCTTTAAACAACTTCATGCCTAGGTTCATCACCTAATAAAAAGCAGAAACAAGAATTCTGGGAAGGTATGTTTCAACCACTGGTCCTTGTACCTCTCCTTCACAGGTTTGGACTAAGATCAGACGTCTCTGCAGACACCAGACATCTGTAGATGTACCTGGTTTTACCATGGATGGCAATGTCCACACTAACCCAGACACTGTCACTGAATATTTTGCTCTATATCATGCTCGACCCTCAGTGTCTGAGAATTATCAACCTGCCTTTCGTGTTCTAAAACAGCGGGTGGAGCGAAAGCAATTATCTTTTACTATACACCACCTGGAGCCGTATAATGCTCCATTCAGCAAGTGGGAATTCGTCAGTGTCCTAGCCCGCTGCCCTGTGATACAGCCCCAGGGACAGACCACATCCACATCAACAACCAAATGATCAAGCACCTACCAGTGGATTCTCAGCATCATATCCCTGCCATCTTTAATTGCATCTGGAATGAGGGCAAGTTCCCATCACCATGTCGAGAAAGCATAAAGTGCTGAAACCAGGTAAGTGCCCTCTATAGATGGAAAGTTATTGCCTGAGAGGTGTCACCAGTGTTCTCTGTAAGTTGCTTGAATGCATGATGAGCTGGCGGCTGTGTTGGCTCCTTGAGTCTTGGGGTCTTTTGCCCTTGTCCCAGGTGGTTTTCGCTAAGGCCATTTCACTACTGATAATCTGGTTTACATGGAGTCTGCCATCCAAACAGCTTTTGCCTGATGTCAACACCTTATAGCCATCTCCTTCGACCTGCAAAAGACTTATGAAAGCACGTGGCGACACCTTGCTAATTTACATGAGTGGGGTCTCTGGGGCCCACTTTGAATTTTTATCCAGAACTTCCTGTACACCATATATTCCGGATTCGAGTTGGTGCTTCCCACAGTGCCCTTCGTATCCAAGAGAATGGGGTTCTGCAGGGCTCTGTACTGTGTGTCACACTCTTTCCAGTAGCCATCAATGGTCTAGCAGCAGCTGTGGGATCCTCAGTATTACCCTCCTTGTATGCTGACAACTTCAACCACTAATATTGCTCTCTAGTGTCGATGTCGCTGAACATCGACTGCAAGGTGCCATCCGTACGAAAGGTGCAGGCATGGGGGTCTTCACCCCGGTTTTGAGCTGCCAAGACTCGTGTCGTGTACTTCTGTCGGCGTTGTACCATTCATCCACACCCAGAACTTGACCTCGATGGCCAGCTACTCAGTGTAGTGTAGACTTGTCACTTTTTAAGACTGGTCTTTGATTCTTGGTTGACGTGGATTCCCCAGATTTCCCAGCTTTAGCGAAAGTGCTGGTTGCACCTAAATACAGTTTGCTGTGTGAGTAACACCAGCTTGGGTGCAGATTGCACTACCCTTCTGCAGCTTTACAAAGCCCTGAAACAACGCCATCTTGATTATGGGAGTTTGACGTACGGTTTGGCACCACCATCAGAACTACACTGCGGATACTGAATTCGATACACGACTGCGGGGTTTGAGTTGCGACGGGAACCTTTTGAACTAGCCCTGTGACAGCTTGCTTGTGGAGGCTGAGGCCCCTCCAATGGTGACCCAGCACCAACAACAGCTTGTCATTTATTGTATGCACGTTTGCGGCTTGCCTAAGCATCCAAACTACTGTCTTGTCTTTCCAGACATGGAAATCCAGTGGTGCATCCCTTGGCCACAGCTTTGTCTTGACCTGTTACAAGGTCTGAAAGACTTGGTCCCTGGCGAGGCCCTCCACCACCCATTTTTCTCCATCCTTGGCGCATACTTGGCTTCAGAAGTATACCGCTGACTCGATGGATGCTGGTCGTGTGGGCTTTGCTTATGCTCACGCGGGAAATACTGAGCTGCTTTCCTTGTTGAATGGTTGTAGTGTTTTCACTGTGGAGTTGGTAGGCATCTCTCGTGCTCGTGGTTGGTTGTAGCCCCCTGACAACACAGGGATCGCTCTGCTGATGCCTGTGCCATTAACTCCCCACGTATGCCAAGGAGTAGATGCCCATCACCCTGGGGCATCGGGACTCCCAGCAATGGCCATCCTGCCAGGTGGCCTTTTCTGCGGCTAGGTGGCGCCCGTGGGGAGGACCCCTGGTCGGGGTGATGGCATCAGGTCGGATGATGCACGATGAAGCATACCACATCATCACTTTCTGGTGATCAATCACCAACAGTCTATAAGCATTCAAGTCTCAGTACAATACTTCCTTATTTTCTTAAATATGATCCTAAATCATTACGCTCCCTGGCCACACCATGGGAGAAATGCCAGGCTAAGGACGGCAGCGAACTTTATTCACCCACGATACCTTGTATGTAGGGCAACTGATGGGGACTCCTTTGTTTCGATGAAGCCACAGTTTTTTGTAGAGCATTTATAGGACAAGTTTGGGGAGGTGGAGGGCTTGTCCAAAATGTGATCTGGGTCAGTCTTGATAAAAACAGCAACCTCTGCCCAGTCACGGACTTTACTCACTTGTAACAAGTTGGGGGACGTTTCTGTTACCATCACACCACATAAGAGCTTAAATATAGTCCGGGTATTATCTTCCACAGGGACCTTCTTTTGCAGTCTGACAACAAGCTGGGCACCAATTTAGAGTGGCGAGGTGTTCATTTCATGCGGTGCGTCCTTTGGGGTCCGAGGGATAATCAGGTTTCCACCAGTGCCTCCATCTTGATCTTTGAGGGTGACACCTTACTCGAAGGTCAAGGTGATGGTCTACCACTGTGATGTCAAGCCATATATCCCTCCCCCGATGTGGTGCTTTAAGTGCTGGAAGTTCAGCCATATGTGCTCACGCTGTACTTACAGCATCACATGTTGAGATTGTGGACGTCCATCACATGCCAATAATCTATGTGTCCCGCCTCCCATCTGTGTCAACTGTGGAGAGCATCATTCACCTTGCTTGCCAGACTGCAAGATTTTACAGAAAGACAGGAAAATCGAGGAATATAAGACCCTGGACTGATTGACCTACTGAGGCTAAGAGAAAATATGAGCACCTACATCCTGTGTCTATAACCTCCTCATACGCCGCTGCCACGAGAATAGTTGTAGCCCCATCAGTTCCACGAATTCCAGTTGGCTCTCAGAGCCAGAAGGCTACACCTGCCCCCTTGATGGTGGGGGCATCCAGCCAGAGAAACCCCAGGAGCAGCGAGAAAAGTCCAAAAAGAAGGCCCCTAAGACCAAGGGAACTGTGGTGGCACCCACACCACCACTACCTACAAGCTCTGCATCTGGGGATAAGGTGGAGATTCAAGTGTCCTCTGATGATCTAGATCTCGTTGGACCTTCAGACTCAATGGATATAGACTGCTCAAGCAATAAGTCGGTGGCAGCAGGTGACCCTGAGGTGTAAACTGCCTCATTGAATGTTCCATGCCTTCCTAGTTTCACGATGACGTCATCCTCCTGTGGAATTGCGGCTGTCTTTTCTACCGCTGAGTTACGGCAACTATTAAGCTTTACACCTGCTTTCTGAAGTGCCCTCCAGGAAACCTGGTTCCCGGCAATGCGGACTCCTGCCCTCCGTGGCTGTAAGGGATATTACAGGAGCTGTAGCAACTATAGTCGAGTGTCAGGTGGAGTTTGCATTTATGTCCTAAACTCAGTCTGTAGTGAAACTGTGCCCCTTCAAACTCCTCTTGAAGCTGTGGCTGTCAGAATAAGGATGACATAGGAAGTAACTGTCTGCAATGTAGATCTTCCTCCAGATGGTGCAGTACCCCTGAATGTATTAGCTGCACTGATTGATCAACTCTCTAAACCTATAGTACTTTTGTGAGATTTTAACACCCATAACCCCTTGTGGGGTGGCACCCAGCTTACTGGCCAAGGCAGAGATGTCAAAACTTGATTGTCTCAGTTCGACCTCTGCCTCTTAAATACTGGGACCGTCACACATTTCAGTGTGGCTCAAGGTAGTTACTCGGTCATTGATTTATCAATTTGCAGCCCAGGACTCCTCCCATCTACCCACTGAAGAGCACATACCTGTGTGGTAGTGACCACTTCCCCATCTTCCTGTCACTGCTCCAGCATCAGGCCCATGGACGCCTGTCCAGATGGGCTTGAAACAAGGCAGACTGGGGAACTTTCACCTCTGCAGTCACTATTGACTCTCCCCTACATGGCAACATCAATGTGATCGTTTAGCAGGTGACTACAACATCGTTACTGTGGCGGAAAGCGTGATCCCTTGCTCTTTAGGGTGCCCCTGGTGAAAGGCGGTCCCTTGGTGGTTGCCGGAAATCGCTGAGGCAATTAAGGAGTGTCGGCGAGCTCTACAGCAGCATAAGCAGCACCTTTCTCTGGAGCTGCCCCATTTACAGAGTAGGAGCCCCTCAGTGCCCTTGCACATTGCCCCGACACAGCTCCTGAGCCAGACCAGATCCATAGTCAGATGATCAAACATCTCTCTTCTGACTACAAGCGACATCTACTCATCATCTTCAATCGGATCTGGTGCAATGGTGTCTTTCCATCGCAATGGCGGGAGAGCCCCATCATTCCGGTGCTTAAACCCAGTAAAAACTCGCTTGATGTGGATAACTATCGGCCCACCAGCCTTACTAACGTTCTATGTAAGCTGCTTCACCAAACAAAATTTGGGTGATAAAGGAGACTACGAATTTGTGGAGGTCCTCCATGCAGGCTTTTCGCAAGGACTGTACTGTCCTTTGCCAGTGCCGCATCAGCCATAACTGGCTGACTCATAGTTATCTCCTCTGTCGCGAGGACCCATTCCACTGTTGTCGTGGTTCCCGTTTGACAGTGGTCCACATTTTGCTGGACTGTCCCAACCTAGCACGCTGCGGTAGACTTAATCTCCCTGACTCGCTATCCCAGGTGTTAGGGGACAACACCTCAGTGGCTGACTTCGTTTTACATTTTATTCGTGAAAGGAGCTTTTACCACTGTTTTTAAAGGAGGTCCACTTAAACTTATCGGCCCATTGAGGGATTGGCAGAACACACTGTTGCCTCCTTTACCCAGACTGGTCTGCGGCCGTGTGGACTTGGTGGTCCAGCCTGGTCCTCACCTTACATACTGTTTTACTGTTCTTCCCCCCTGTTGCATGGTCTGTTAGACCTGTTCATCTTTTGAGTCTGTGTGCTTCTCTTGCCCTGTCCATGTTGCTTGTTTTTCCCAGGCAATTTCTGGTAACTGGTGGGGGGCTGGGGGATGTATATCCACTCATTGCACTCAGCTATTCGGGGTTTCTGGCTGCTCCTTAGATGAGGCACATTGCCCACCTTTCTTCCTGTGCCTCCCTTTCTTCTTTTTATTTCTTATCTCTCCTTCATTGACCTTTCGTAGACCTTGGGGTTTTCTTCCTATGGGTTTTGTGTGGTACGCTGTCTCTGATCTACAGTCATGTAGACCTCTGTGTTAGAGGAAAAAGGGACTAATGACCTAGTAGTTTGGTCCATTTAATCATCCAACCAACCACTACAATTTCGCCCCTGCCTTTGATTGGTACTTGTTGGTAGAGTTTGTAAGTCTTCGGAGCTACTGCCAGCTTACATGAACTACTATGCATGTTATTTCTACAATAGCAAATGATCTGCATGACATGCAAAATTACTGGTGCTGAACAGCACTGTCTCCCCACTCATTCCCTTACCCTGCAGTCACAAGTGTCCTCCCACCACTCCCAGAACTATCAGCGGCAAAGTTGCAGTGGCCAAACAGTGCTTATAGTGCCAAATTTGAATGTGCTAAGTGAGAGGGAGGACATATGAATGACTCTTTTTAACAAGCTGTTAATGCAGTTTGGATTGGGACTTCCAAAAATGAACTGTAGGAACACACAGTAACGAGGGATGTTCTAAAGAGATTCCTCTGTGCTCCAGAAATAGGCACCAACTTCACACACTTCACTGCCCATCCGTACTAGTCACTCCCAGTTGGTTGAAGTAACCTTGACCCGCTTGAAAATAGGACACTGCCCATTAATACACAGCATCATACCCTGGCAAGAGGAAAGAGTGATGGGGAATGGTTGTAATAGCTTGGAAAGGGGAAGGTGTCAAGAATGCATGTATTATAGTTTGTAGGAGGCGGCCTAGACCTGGAGGTATGGAGTATTTTTAATATTTTGGAAGACTAATGGCAGCTTGTAAGTAGCCATAAAAAAGTTCCAGTTCTGATCCTGTTAAAAACCTGTGTAATACTGACTTTGAAATCATTTTCTTGAAAGAATTCACCTGAAAAATGATTTGCCCTGGGTATGGGTGTAGGCATAAAGGGGAGGGAGTGGCAGGTCAGTCAGACCCTAGATTAAGAGAAACCACCTGTTGTGACGATATGTATGGTGAAGATGGCATAAGAATAGAAGAGTGCTCTTCTAGTAGACAAAGAAATACTCTACTAGGAGGATACTCTCCTATTATTACTCCATTTCCTCCATCTTTCCCTTCCTTCCTTCCTTCCTTCCTTCCTCAAAACAGGTGGCTTCCTCTCAACCTGTGGTCTGAGTGACCATGATCCCCTTCCTTCCCTTTCCAGCCTCATCCAACCAATCCCTCCTCCCCCTATGAAGAACGAGCATATTGTTTCAAATGTTAGGATTACTGCTTTCTGCTTTAAGCATCATTCTCAAGAGTACTAGGGCTTTCTCCTCCTGAAGGCATGTACTACCCACCCATTGTGTGCTTAGTTTTAAAATTTCTGAATTTAATATTCAGTTCAGTACATTAAAGTCTCAGTTCTTTTAATTTTAACAAAATTCTATTTTATTAATATTCTTCTTGAGTGTAAATTAAATTATTGCATTTGGAGAAAATGAGAATAAGTGAACAACAAGGAAAAGAGCAAAATATTACCCTTTACTTTCACAATGTTTATGTTTGTGTGTGAATTACAGTTTTTCAATTTCTTCTACAGGAAACTGTGGCACGTCATTTCCAACAAAAGTTACATGTTACAGACACACTAGTCAGAAGATTAGAGTTAGAGGCTACGCTGCAAGGCCACAATGGTTGTGTTAATTGTTTGGAATGGAATGCAGCTGGAAGGTAGTTGTCAATCTTAACCTGTCAATATCATATATATGAAAAAGTGATTGTGCTCACTGGTAAATTATTTCTTTTTAAGTGTTTTGGTATCAGCATCAGATGATGTCCAGATAATTCTGTGGGATCCATTTAAACACAGGAGGCTGCATACATTTCCCTCCGGACATCATGGAAATGTGTTTACTGTGAAGGTAAATGTTATTTTGAGATAGTGTTTCAGATTTAGCTAACAAGTTAAATAGTGACATGATTAGTCAACTAGAATAATAATAAATCCACTGAAACTAAGAAAACTTTTGTTGTGCCATAAGTATCTACAGGCAACTGACTGCAGTAGCACCAGTCATGCAGCTTTTGTGCCTGCGTGTGTGTGAGGATTTTGATTGAATACTTTTCAGCATTCTCTCTCTCTCTCTCTCTCTCTCTCTCTCTCTCTCTCTCTCTCTCTCACACACACACACACACACACACACACACACACACACGAGTTATTTACCCATTCAACTTCCCTATGCAAAATACCTCTTTACTTTAGAAGCTTAACTAGATACAACATAAAGATGACGTGAAATATTTGTAAAAATTCCTGTAGCACAACTCTTATAATTTTTGAATAATGTAAATTTTACTAACAATGAAACAGTTCCTTGTTTATTCCACGTAATCGTGACAAAATGTGAAGTGAAGTGGCTGTTGGATGATGAAAACAGATATTTTCCGTACACCAGACACACCTGGCAATATACAGTATTAATGCATTCAGTTACTGTACAGTAATTACTAGTTTTATTTATACAAAACTGTACTACATACTGAGCATACTTGATCAAATTTGTAAAATATGGTGATGTAAATTGACAATGCAGAAATGAATGAAGTTAATAATACTGTCCCACTGATAAACCTGAGATGACAAAGTGCTATCAAAAATTACATTGTTCAACAGTTTTCTATTAAATTCTTTACACTGTTGAAATTTTTTTTATCAAGAAGCTGAATCACACTATTAGTTCCAGCTGTATTTTGAATTATATTGACAGACTTTTCGCTGTTTAAAGACAGACATGTCATTATGTCCAGGCCAGGAGTACAACAAAAGAATGACTTGTTTTCCAAAATCATCAGATGTTTCAGATGTACTGTTGGAAATTATTCTCTCCCATTTTCCACATTTTGCTATATAGAATACAAGATTTTTGCAAGTAAACAGTCATTTTTTCCTTCAGTTTTGTCCTTTTTTTTTAATTTGCATGATGTACATGAAGACAGATATAAAGCTGCATATACTTGTCACTGGCATTGTTGATGAGTGTGGTGTAGCATTCATTGAAAGCACAAATGACTGTTTTTTCTTTCTTTCCTTTTTTTCTTTTTTCTTTTTTCTTTTTTTCCCCCTCCACTCAAATGCAAATGTGGCTCGCACACAGTTCTTGCACAAAACCTGACTGGTTTTATACACAGCGTTTTAGAGGAAAACAAGGAGCTTCGCTTTCATGTCAGCTATGAATTTCTCTATGGTATTACCTATTAATGACATCTACTCTACATGTTTACTTGAGGTGAACTTTGTAATTTTGTTACTTTCTTTTCATATGATTTCTCGAATGTGTGTACCCAGACCGAAGAAGCCTGGAAATTGGCAATGGTAATCTCACCTGTAATTCAGAGTGCCCAATCTCTTAGATTTCCTTTACTAATGGTGCACTGACACTTATGAGCAGTTCTAAATCTTTCTAATACTTTTTCTTTCACACTTTTGTGTGTTTCATTTTTGACATGTATTTCGTACTTCATATAAATCTATCAGATTTATATAATTCATGTTCAGGGCTTTGCACACTAAGTTTAAGCACTTTCTCCTCCCTTTGTTTAACCAAAATTCAGCCTTTTCTTTGTCACGGAAAGCTATTACTGCCCCCCTTTTTTCTGCTTTCAAGGTAGTCTATTTTTGTTCTGGACTTCTAACTAGCACACTTCTAATACTGATATTTCCACAATTTCTAGTGAAATGTTAACATCATTCAAATGAATGTCCAAGAAGTTGATTAATAAATAACACATATGTAGGTTTTCAGGAGAAGTAGGTGACTTCGATTGCACACCACATTCTTCATATTTCATCTTTGCAAGGTTGAAAACGTTAATTGAATTCCAAATTGCTGTGAAACTCTGGAACCTGCAGAAAGACATATACTATTAGCAGCCACAGCTAGCTATTATGGATATTAAATGAGTTGTAAAATGAGCAAATAGTAACACTGAACAGTTATGTCAGAGAAACTATCAACAGAAACTGAAATTCAGTTCACAGGTTATGATTGTTTTGTGCCAGTTTATCGATGTAATGTCAACGTATGGTATATGTCCTCCATGTTGCACACATGCTGTCTGCTACAGCTCTAGCAGGGGTATACATTTCTCTAGCTGCCTGGTGAGCTATGAATTTAGCAGTTTTCAACATTTTATAAAAATTACTTCCAGTGTATCTTCACAGCTAAAATTTTGGCATTGTGTTTCTATCGATGGATTCTTCCTGTATAAAAAATTTCAGGGTAGGTTTTGACATATTGAATTGGAACATTCCCTTATTAGAAATCTGTGGCCATGTTCTTTAGCTGCCTCATCAACAACATAATGTTGGAACTCTGGCTTATATCTTTTTTCACTGGTTCCATGAGCTGTGCCTTGCACAAATCGTCCTGAACTTTCACATTATTGTGTTTCAACTGTTCAACAGTGTTGCCTTTTTGTATTTATTGTCAGAGCTTTATCTTTAATAACTGAATGGTATGGGGCATTATCCGTCACAATGACAGATGGCCAATTTAAGTTTTACAATAGTTGCCTGTGAATAGCATGAGAAAACCATCATGATTCATCTCATCCAGATACTCACCTGTTTCTCCTGATTTGTAAACAAGGAGGCAGTACATCACGAAACCAAATGAAGTGCCAGCATGGTAGACAATAATTTTTGTACCATTTCCCCCAAGAACAGCAGAACTTCCATATATACTATCATCTATCCAGTCTTTTCTGACGAAATGACATCTGTTTATCCAGGTTTTGTTGAGCCACAGAATGTCTTCAAATGGCTCTTGGGCAATGTCTTAAAAATCGATAATGCCACTCAACAATATCACCTCCCTTCATTGTTATTTTGTGTTTGTTAATTTCTTGTACTGAAAACATAGTGCTCTGACAACCTTTAACAAAAAAGTCTTGCTGCCACTAAGTCTGCCTCTCAGTAGTAGGGTGCAGTTTCTTTTTATAGCTGGATGTTCTATCTTGTAATATCCATATCTATGTTGACAAACAGCGTATTGTTGGAATGAGTCCAAGTTTGTTATTTCTTGTTCTGTCCTCCCCCCTTTACCGGGTATCCATAGCTTAGACGAATCAGCCCCTTCCTGTTCTGCAGAGTTTTTTCGCTGATAAACTTTAACGGCAATGTTTCTATGCATCTTCAAAGCATCTACAGTTCTTTAGACTACCTTTGATAAAGGAATAGTCATATTATTGTCTGTCTCCTTCTTGAAATAGCCCTGCAACAAGCACATAAAATTATGTGTCTGACCACACAAAACATGAATGGATCACTGAACTTTCAGCTTAGGAACCATACTTTTTTGCACACTTAACACTGTAACCTCCAGACATTCTGAAGTGCAAAATAAACTTGCCACACAAACAAACAAAGCACACATTGAAATCTATCACAACTGCTTAGGTTACCGGCCACAAGCGTTGTCTGCAACCTGACAGTAGCTATAGCAAAGAGATTTGATAATGGGGACAGGCACATAAGGCATGACCAAATGCGTTCTCTGGCTGTTGCTATGGTAGCAGCCCTGTAAACAGCTAGATGTCAGTCACTTTGTTATTCTGGTGCAGGTATATTTGCTCCTAGCCCTTATCAAATTATGTGCTGGTGGTTTGAATGTTGAAAGTATCCAGCTAATTTCACTGCAAATTCCGTGATCAGATACCGCAAACAGTTTCAGGAGGTATCAGTAAACAGAAGGCCACTAAGGATGAGAGTAAAAATGTCGAGTGTTTGCCATTCTGTGGATGAATGATGGGAAAGGTTAGCTGGCTTCTGAAGGGACATAACACCAAGTCAATCTTTAGGCCTTCAGCTAAAATATGCAGATAAGGTAATGTAGCCTTCAGAATTCCTAGTGCTTACAAAATACTGAGTAAGTGTGGAAAGTATTAAGTCTAGCAGACCGTCCATATGATAGAACATTAGCAGACAGAATATGAGAGATGTCACTGATTACACCATCAAGAAAAATCTGCAATAGGTGGACATGTATTAGAAGGTGGGCATAAAATTGCATTCAGTGACACTGCTATCGTTGTTGAGAATAACAGTTTCTGGGATAGTATAATTTACTAAAGCTGTAGATATTAAAATATATGAGAAGACCTTCAAAGACAACAGTTGGTAGCTGAGGACTGCTTGAAGTGTGGCCATAACAAGGTTAACAGTTTCACTGCTGCCTATGTAAACTTTTCCTGTTTCTTAGAATGCCAGCCATTTTTATGGATTTTAAATATTTTTATTAATGTTAATAACTGTGATATCAACCTTTTATGAAAATCCGAACATACTACTACTGGATTACATACTTTGAGCTTCTTGTAATGTTTTGGTTTTTTCCTTATATTTTCAATGAATGTTAGGTTTTGGCTTTTAGCCACAGAATAGCACAGCCCACCATTTCAAAAGTTGTTGTGGATGTATGCACTGCAATTTCCAACACATTAAATGACCAATACTTAGGTGACGTTGTGTTATTTTTCCAAGTTTGGACTATACTCAGAATTTTACAGTCCTCGTCTGTCGCACTGGGGCAAACTGCAAGGACTTTCTCCCTTTCACTGCCAGTTTCTCTTTTCTGGCATGTTGAAATCAAGCAAGAGGTGCAATTAAATCAAACCTGAACTTTCTTAAACTAAGGCATTACGAAACAAATCGAAAATCGCCGTATAACATTATATGCATATTCCTCAGAAAGAAACGATTTCCGACTACCTTATTGTGGTACAGTGGGTCATACATACACCTTTCCTCGCTGTATGTCTGATTTCAGACGCTTAATTCCTCTCTGCTCCATTTCATTTCCAGAATACGAAGCTATCAATAGAAGAAATCCTTTCACAGACAGCTAGTATATAAGAGACTACTGCAAAAAAGTTTCTTTTCTGCATTTGTGAAACCTGTTTACTGAAAAAAATGCAGAAGATCCTCAACGTGAAAAATCCCCAACACGAACGTCTGAAATTAGCCACTAGCTGCCTAACAATAACCAAACAACAAGCAGAAAGCACCAGGGTACACCCTTCTGCGCATGCGTGAATTATTGCTGCCTACTGCGCATGCGCGGATTGACGGCAGTTTAGAACTGCTCTCTATTCCTGCGTGCAGATAATGTGTCTGCTAATTTACGTAGGTTCACCCGTTCTACCGCTAGATGGCTGTCGCGATAGGCCAGTACCGTTCGCGGCGGATCGTCGTGTAATACCGGCTTAACACACTTAAATAACAGGATGCTGATTTGCGTACGCGGTGATGGCGCCCAATGGCAACCCACATGAGTTCCATAGGATTTAAATCTGGTGAATTTGGTTGCTGACACATCGTGATATCACTGCAATGCTCCTTAAACGACTGCAGCATGGTCCTGGCTCTGAGACATGGACAATTATCCTGCTAAAAGATGACATTGTCGTCAGGGAAGGCATCAAGGATGAACAGATGCAGGTGGTTCACAGCTGTCTGCATGTCTTCGATTACTATCGCAGGTCCCAAGCAAGCACAGGAGAATGTCACGTATAGCATAATAACATTACCAATAGCCTTGGCCATGGCATGCTGCATGTTTAGAGCCACCATTCATCTTGATAACAGAATTTGTGGAGACGACCATCAACCTAATGTAGCAAAACTCTGATTCACCCAAAGAGCTGACATGTTTCCAATGATCAGCAGTTGAATCCCAATGGTACCGTGCCCACTGCAGTCATAATTGATGCTGTTGTTGGATCAACATGTGAACATGTAGTTTTCGTCTGGTGCAGAGCTCCATGTTCAACAATGTACAATGAACAGTGTGCTCCAAAACACCTGTATGTGCACCAGCATTGTAATCTTTCAGCAGGGGTGCCAAAGATCACCATGTATCCTACTTTACAGAGCAAACAAGCCTCTGAACCCCACATTCTCTGAACAGTTATGGACATTCATCTTTCCGTAAAGGCTCACGACAGTAGCATGGGAACATTTGACCAGCTTCGCCAATTTGGAGATACTCTTTCATAGGCTTGGCATAATAATAATCTGTCCATTGTCAGAGTTGCTTACCTCAATGGATTTCCCAATTTGCAGCCCATATCGTCACGAGGGTGAGTCCCTGTCCATGTCTTATCCGCTCACATAACTTTGTTACCGCATCATGTGTTCGCAATGTCACCAGGTGGCATCCAATGTTGTAGTGTGCAGTAGTCGTAATGTTTTGGCTTATAAGTGTATGCTGAGTTTTAGTGACAATGTTATCAGAACGGCTGGTCCTAGCGGAGGTTCGAATCCTCCCTCGGGCATGGGTGTGTGTGTTTGTCCTTAGGATAATTTAGGTTAAGTAGTGTGTAAGCTTAGGGACTAATGACCTTAGCAGCTAAGTCCCATAAGATTTCACACCCATTTGAACATTTTTTTTTTTGTTATCAGAAATATGATTGAGACTAGGTTTGTAGGAAATGTTGTCAACACATATGCATACTAAAAGCTCAACAAAGCCTGGGATTCTGCATTAGAATCAGTAAAAGAGCAGTCGCAAGCTCATGTGAGCCAAGAAGCAAGGTAATCCCCTCCTGAAAATCCACTTGGACACCATTCAGAACATGTAAGAGAAGAGCAACTGCTGCATTGTATCAGAGAGCACATTGCCATAATTTCTTTTATGTTTTTTATTTGTAACTCAGTCTTTGAGTTTTGTATTATTTTACTACACTTCATTCATCTTGCTGCCGTCTCTCTCTCTCTCTCTCTCTCTCTCTCTCTCTCTCTCTCACACACACACACACACTTAAAATGTTCCATTGCACAAGTTGCCTAAACATACAATTTGTGAAGTTTTATTCAGATGACATGTTGATAAGAATAAGATACCTGTAAATGGATCAGTACCAAAGGATGTGTTCACAAAATACCATTTGTGTACTGACAACAACAATTATGAAAAGGATAGCTTGCAACTCACCATGAAAATGACATGTTGAGTTCCAGACAGACATAACAGAACACTGTTACACGTTGAACTTTCGGCCAAAGCGTTCTTCAGAAAAGGAAGGAGAACACACACACACACACACACACACACACACACACACACACACACACACACACACACATTCACACAAGCAGTCACCTCACACACTCGACTGCTATCTCCAGCCTCTCTGGCCAGACTGCAATTTTGCATTGAACGAAAGGAGAAATCTGGAGTGGGACAAGGAAGGGGGAGACATAGCAGGGTACAGGTGGGGTGAGAGAAGAGCATTGTCTGGTGGAGTGTGCAGATCCAGAAGGTGGCAGGACCAGGCTGCCAGGTGCAGTGTTGGGAGGCTTTGGAGGGAGGGAATGCGGGGATGGGGAGTGGAAAAGGAAAGGGGCAGGTAGGGAAAAGACTGGTTGGTGTGTTGGCAGTGAGTGGCACACAATGAAGGTAAGGAGGTGTGAATTGGGAGGAGTTGATGGGACAGAGGGGGCAGAAACTGTTGGGTGGAGGATATGGGGACACAAGATTATCATAGGTTGAAGATGGGATGCTTTCGGGAGTGGAGGATGTGTCGTCAGGATAACTTCCATTTGTGTAGTTCAGAAAAGATACTGGTGGAGGGGAGGACCCAGATGGCCTAGATGTTGAAGTAGCCATCGAAATGGTGCATGTTATGCTCTGCTGCATGTTTGGCCACAGGATGGTCTACTTAGCACTTGGCCACAGGTGGTTGTTCATCCTGGTGGACTGCTGGTTAGTAGCCATACCAATATAAAAAAGCTGTGCAATGATTGCAGCAGTGCTGGTATGACACAGGTGGACCAGTCTCTCAAGGTGTAGGATAAACTTGCGATGGGACTGGTAAAGGAAGTGCTGGGTTAGTTGATTGGGCGGGTCTTGCACCTGAGTGTTCCACATTTATATGATCTGTGTGGCAAGGGACTGGGAGTGGCATAGGGATGCACTAGGTCATTGTGGAGGTTAGGAGAGGTGGGAGGGATCTTGGGTAGGATGTCCCTCATTTCAGGGCACAATGATACACAATCAAAGCTCTGATGAAGGATGAGGTTCATTTGTTCCAGTTAGGGTGGTATTTGGTGGCTAAGGGGATATTCCTTTGTAGCTGGTTCTAGGGGGTGGTGGGAGAATTGGTGTGTGGGAATATGACATGGGAGATCCATTTGTGGACTATATCTGTCCGTGAAGGTCTTTGTGAGACCTTCAGCATACTGGGCAAGGGAATTCTTGTCATGGCAGATGCGCTGTCGCCCATTGGCCCGGCTGTAAGGGAGGGATTTTTTGGTGTGGTAGGGATGGCTGCTGTCAAAATGCAGGTACTGTTGGTGGTCGGTTGGTTTAATGTGGACAGAGGTGTGGATGGAGCCATCAGAGAAGAGGTGGTGAACAACCAGGAAGAGGCATGCTTTATTGAGGAGGACCAGGTGAATCAGAAGGGAAAGAAGGTGTTGAGGTTGTGAAGGAATGAGGGTAGGTTGCCTTAGCCCTGAGTCCAGATGATGAAGATATCATCAATGAATGTGAATCAGATCAGAGACTTGGGGTTGTGGGAGTCTCGGAAGGTTTGCTCTAGGTGACTCATAAACAGGAAGGTATAGGAGGGTGCCATATGGGTGGCCATGGCTGTGCAGTGGATTTGTTTGTATGCATTACCTTCAGAGTAGTAGTTGTTGTGTGTTAGGATAAAGTTAGTAAGGAGTTATTCCGTGTCAAATCAACACAGCTGCCAACCCAACCATTTCCGATTTTCATCACCTCCAGGGGGCTCACAGTTCTTGCGTGAATTCTTGCGTGGCGCCCATGTGGCCCCGAGCTATTGCACCGCATTCTTCCTTCCCTGCTGCATTTCCTTTCAGTGCCCTCCCTCCCCATCCTTGCTCCCTCTCCACTCCTCCCCCTCCTTTCCCTCTCTTGGTGTTCTTACTTATGTTAACCTGCCTATCCACCTGGTTTCCTACATTTCTTGCAGTTTTGTTCCCCTTGCCTTTTCTCTGTCAGCATTTTTGCTCCCCCTTTAGGATTTGACCTCCACTTCTAAATTTTCTCTCCCAAGTGTGAGCCATTTGGGGAAGAGCTTCCTCCCTAGCATCTACAGTATGGATTCCTCTCACTCCTTCCTTCCGCCCGTCCTTCCCTGCTGATCCCCCTCTGCCCCACTTGGTCACTGGCACGTGTAGCCAGTCTGTGTGGTGGGGCTGTTATGTACCCATATGATTGAGCCCCCTGACAACACAGGGATCACATTTCTGATACCTGAGCTGATGGCTCCTCATGTATGCCGAGGAGTGGGTGCTTGTCATTGTGGAGCATATGAACTCCCAGTAGTGGCCATCGTGCTAGACGGCCCTTGCTGTGGATGGGTGCCACCCATGGTTAGAGCCCAAGATCGGAGTGGGTAGTTGCAAAAAATCTGGCTGTTCTCCTACGGCCATCTTTTCAAGTGGTATCGGATTGTTGAATGCTGTTTCTTATGTCCCTGAGGCATTCCCTTCCCTGGCTACACCCTGGAGGGAGGGCCAGGCTCGCTGGCTTGGGGTGGAACACTTTCTCCGCTACCTGGTCTGTTCTAGGACGGACGGGACACATTCATCGCCACAAAGCAATTATTTATTGTGGAAAATATTGAAGACAAGTTTGGCAAAGTGGAGTCTCTCAGTAAGATGCAGTCAGGTTCTCTGTTGATCAGAACTCCTTCTGCTGCCCAGTCTGCAGCTCTTCATGCTTGTGATCATTTTAGTCCATTACACCTCACTGGCCTTTGAATATGGTCCAGGGAGTCACCTTTTATAGGGACGTCATCCTTCAAGCTGATGAGGAACTCCAGGCCAATCTGGAATGATGGGACATTCATTTTGTTCAGCATGTGCAGAAAGGTCATAAGGACAAATATATCTATACTGCGCCTTTATTGCGACTTTTGAGGGAGATACCCTCCCAGAGAAGGTCAAGGTTGTGTGTTATCGGTGCTATATGAAGCCATATGTTCTGCCATTCATGAGGTGCTTTCAGTGCTTGCATTTGAGGCATGTCTTCCTGATGTATGGTGGACCCTCTATGTGGTGACTGTGGACACCCAATCCATGATGGGAGCCCCTGTGTTCCACCACTTGTGTGTGTAAATTGTCATGAACATCACTCTCCACGCTCATCAGATTGCCAGGATTATAAGAAAGAAAAGAAGATACAAGAGTGTAAGGCCCTGGATAGCTTATCTTACACTGAGGCTTGTCAGAAATTTGACCAGTTCTATCCGTCTGCTGTTGCACCTGTTATGTCCTTTCCCTTTCCTCCTCTCCACTCCCCCTGTGGTTCCCACACCCTCCTCTCTGGATGCCACTGCCACTCCCTGTCTGAAGAAGCGTCCCCCTTCCTTGGCACTCACCGATGATGGATCTCCCTCCTTGGACCCCTCCCCTGTCTCTCAGGCTGCAGACGTGCTAGCACAACTCAGCTGTGGGACACACAGCCTGTGGGTCCCATGCTCACCTGCTCTCTTTTGGTTCTGGGTCTTGCAGAAGCCTGCTCTCCCTCTGTGCCATGCCCTCCTCACTTAATGGAATAGAAGAAGAAGAAGAAGAAACATAAAGTCTCAGGACAAGCACAACCCCCCCCCCCCTCCCCCCAGTGTCCCCAGAGGTGCCATCACCTCCATCACAACCTAAGTGTCACTTATTAGTTACAGATGACACCCCGATGGATGGTGAGCCGGCGGCGTGATTTGCTTCCCATTTGGATACTTGCTACATGATTATTCAGTGGAACTTTAACAGATACTACCATCACCTCCCAGAGTTGCAATCCCTTATTGCCTTTTACTCGGCAGCTTGTGCCATTCTCCAGGAATGTCATTTTACTGATGCTCACTTACTGACCCTTCGTGGGTTCCATGCTTTCTTTAGGAAGTGAGTTGGCCCTTTGAGCGCTTCTGGTGGTGTCTGCACGTTGGTCCATACGATATTGTTAGTACATGGATCCCACTTTGTACCCTGTTAGAAGCAGTTGCTGCTTCTGACAGGCCACCTTAATCTGCTGCCCTAACTGCCCTCCTTCACCAACTTCCCCCGTCCTTCCTCCTTGGAGATTTTAATGCCCATCACCCCTTGTGGCGCAGTACTTCTTCATCTAGTCGGGGGCTCCTCATTGGCCAATTTCTTGTGGACTGTAACCTGTGCCTTCTTAATGATGGCTCCCCTACTCATTTTACTGGCACATGTGGCACTTTTTCTGCCATTGATCTTTCGACTTGTCCCCCTCCCCTTCTTTCTTCCTTACATTGGTTGCCACACGATGACTTCTGGGATAGTGACCACTCCCCATTCATTCCCTTCCTGCCTCCCGCTGACCAGGTTACCCTGCTGGGCTTTCCATTATTCTGATTGGCCTCTATATACCTCTCAGGGCATCTTTTCACCTTATTTTTCAGGTTGTGTTGATGAAGTCATCCATGATTTGCCCGATAAGACTATCCACGCTGCCGACATTGCCGTTTCCCGCTTGACAGGCCCCATTCGCAGTTGTCCAGTTCCATGGTAAAGCACGACCGTGGCCACTGTAATCTGTGATCGTCATCACACCTTGCAACATCTTAAGAGGCATCTGTCCTGCACTGGTCTTATTACCTTTAAAAGTCTTCGTGCCAAAGCTCATTACTTACCTCTTGTCTGGCAGACTCCTACAGTTAACGTTTTACTGAATGGGAGCATCTTCTGGGCCTCTCTTCTTCCCATGATTCAGCTCCTATCCCTGTTTCCATCCATAACCAATTCCTTCCTTCAACACCTGATTCCTCTACAACACTAATATCTCCTGTAGGTGGTTAACCATATTTGGCTTAAAGTCATTTTCCCCTCTCAGTGGAGGGACAGTGTTGTGGTTGCTGTCCTTAAGCCTTGCAAGGATCCATTGTCCCTCAATAGTTACCAGCCCATCAGCCTAACGGATGTTCCTCTTGGGACCTTTTATCTCCATACCAGTGCAGCTTTCACGAGGGACGGTCTCCGATCAATCATCTGATTTGATTGGAAACTGCAGTTCAGCAGGCCTTTTCTCAATGCCGCCATCCTGTCGCAGTTTTCTTTGATCTTCGTAAGGCCTACGACACAGCTTGATGTCATCACATTCTCCTTACACTCCATGGGTGGGGTCTTCGGGGCTACTCCCGATTTTTATTTGCCAGTTTCTGTCCCACCGGTCATTCAGAGTCTGGGTTCGCACTGTTCTCAGCCCTCTGCGGACCCAGGAGAATGGCGTTTTGTACTAAGTGCCCTTCTTTTACAGTTGCTAGTTTAGGACTTGTAACATCTGCTGAACCGTTGGTCACCCCTGCTCTGTATCTGAACGATTTCTGTATTAGGGCTGACTCCCACTCAGTGGCCTCTGCAGAACAACAGCTCCAGGGTGCTATCTGGCACATTTCCGCGTGGACACTCTGGCACAGTTTTTAATTCTCTCCCCTTAAGGCGAGGGTGGTGCATTTTTGTCACAGTACTATGGCCTATCCTGACCCGGAGATCTACCTTGATGGTCAACGTCATACTGTGGTCCTCCAGTTCCATTTCTTGGGTCTTCTTTTTGACAACAAGCTTACTTGGTTGCCCCATATCTGTCATCTGAAGGTTGGTTGTTTGTGTAAAATCCAATGTTCTTTGCTTCCTTGTCCACACCTCTTGGGGGGGGTGGATTGTTTGACCCTTCTCCATCTTTACCGGTCATTAGTTCTGTCTCGTCTGGACTATGGTTGTCAAGTTTATTGATGAGCTGCCTCTTCCACGTTGCTCCTCCTGGATGCGGTTCACCATTGACGTGTCCATCTAGCCAATGGTGCCTTTCGCACTAACCCTGTTGATAATCTTCTGGTTGACACTGGGACCCGTCCGCCTGCCCGCTGCCCACATTTGGCTGGGCGTAACAGTTCGGTCCCGCCTCGCTTCTCTCAACCGTGACTTCCATCTTGCCCTTTTTGTCCTCTTCCCCCTGCTCTCTCTCAACCAGCCCACCTTGGTTAGTTCCGTGGCCATGGATTTGGATGGCTCTCTTCCAGGGTCCGAAAGCCTCAATTGCTCCAGTGGGGTTCCATTGTTGGTTCCAAACGTTCTTACAGAAGTTTCAGGATGCCATTGTTTTTTACGCTGATGGCTCTAAATCAGTTGTTCATGTGGGAAATGCCTTCACGTCTTCTGTTGTCACGGTGCGCCATCTCTTGCCTGCCAAGTGTGGGGTGTTTATTGTGGAACTGATGGCTGTCTATCAGCCCCCCGTTTTATTAAATGGTGCTCCCTCACCCGAGTTTTGTTACGTATGGACTCAATGAGTGGCCTTCAGGCAATAGCTCGGTGTTTTTCCTGCCATCAATGATCTTCTTGCTGAGCTTGGTGATTCTGCATGTTCGGTCGACGTCCTTTGGGTTCCTGACCATGTAGGTATCCTGGGTAATGAACTCGCTGATCACCTGGCCGGGGAGGGAGAGGGGGGGGTGGCATGATATGGCCACCTACCCCTCGTTTTCCATGACCCCTCTGGGGTCGGATTTGCGGCTTTACATCAAATCCTGTTTTGCTCAATTGTGGGCTGACTCTTGGGAGGCTACTCCCTATCTAATGAATCTTGCGCGATCAAGGAGACTCCCACCATGTGGAGTTCTTCCCTCTGCCTCTCCTGGCAGGAATCTTACCATCCTGTACAGTCTTTGTATTGCCCATATTAGGTTGACCCACGGGTTTTGCTCCGCAATGAGCTGCCCTCCCCACCCCAATCCCCTCTCAGTTTGTAATTGCGGGGCTTCACTTTCGCTGATCCGCCCCCGCCTTTACTCCCTTCACCCTAAGTATGTCCTCCCACCCTCCTTTTCATGTGTGTTAGCAGAGGACCCTCACATGGATATGTCTATCCTCAGTTTTCTTCGCAAAAGTGGTTTTTACTCTGAGATATACATCCTTGAATTTTCCTCTGGCATTTGAGTTCCTCAGTAAGCATAAGCGTAAGCATTTGTTATGGAGGCCTTGACTTTGCCTCTGCACCGGCCAGGTTCTTCCCACCTTTTCCCTACATTTTGTCATGTATATTATGCTGCCTTGTTTCCCCTTTTTGTTTTTTTCCCCTATCTTGTCCCCATTGTATTGTTATAATGGTATGGTGGTATGATGTGGTGTGGGTGTCGTGTGGTTTTTTGGCGGTGCTGGTGCTCCACCGCACGTATGTTTCTGGGGCACCCCTGCTCTCCCTGTTTCCACCTACCCTGCTCCTGTTGTTTCCTGTTCCTGCTGCCCTGATGTCCCTCTTCTCTCTTTGTTCGCGCAGTTTCCCCTTCCCCTTGACTGGACTATACTGTTCGTGTTGTTCCTCCCTTGATTTCTGCCATCCTAGATCATGGGACTGATGACTTTGCTGTTTGGTCCCCTCCTCCAAATTAAACAACCGACCATCTACAATTTGCATTAAACTTTGTTTGTCCATTGCACATGATGAGAGAATGAAAAATGTCAAATTTCAGAATTGCAGCAAAAGTATAACAAAAGTAATAGCTGTTCGAAATTATAAAAATGTGCAGAAAATTTGACAAACACCGCTGACAAAAACAGCTGTAATTTCTGTTCTAACAGAGACAGAACCATGAATGAGGAAATTTTTGTAAAGGAGTAAGGGTTGTATCAAACATAACCATACCCAAATGATGTACATTAATAAGGTCAGTGACCTTGACCTTTGACCTCGAATAACTCAAACCAAGTCTCCTTGAAAATTTAATCTTCTTGATGTTACACTGCATAACATAGTAAAAAATCAAGTTGGGATGACATTAGGTTTAGGATCCAAATGGAAAGCAAGCTTGAACAAAATGACATAAAGTACTGAAAACCATGTTATTCAATAAGATCGTGTGATGTAAATGCATAGTAAGGTACCAGCTGGCCAATAGTAAGCATGTGTAATATCCAAGGTAACAGACTATGATCTCTGACCTTCAGTGAGCCAAAACATGATATAACCATCCCAGTTAAACAAGTGGAGTCCATTGAAAACATGTTCAGATATGATTCTGGAATGAGATTTTGGCTCTAACAAGGGGAGGCCGCCAATTGTGAAATTCAGATTCGATTCATACTACGCATAATAAAAGCTCATGGCCAGAGGTGTAATGTGGCAAAGCACCAAGATGCACTTCTCAGCCGTTGTCGAGAAAATCGACAGTTAAAAGAAACCGTTGCGGTGAAATACTCTCTACGAGTAATGATTTTTTCTACAGCGTCGTGGCGCAGCGGTAAGTGCTCGGGTCCGTAATGCGAAGGTCACTGGATCGAATCTCGCGCCATGCAATTTTTTTTATTATTAGTTTTTTGTAATTCAAATATATATATAAACTATTAATGAATTGCTTATGCATGTTGGTGAAGGCGGATCGCTCTCCAATTGTACCGCCTCCATTTTTCCGTTTTTTTAACAGGGTGTACCAAAGCTCTCCCGTCCCCACGGATTTTTGACGATGTTATAAGTTGCACTAGGGACCGCATCTACCTTCTTCCGAAGTTAGCAGGCAACTACGCTGTTATGCGGCGGCTCGTTTCGGCCCATTCAACATCTGTCCTTCAAGTGTAACGAGCGAGTAACGGAGTTTATATTTCATACCTGCCGCAGCAAATTTGTGTCGTGGGGTCTCTATTGTAATTCGAACGTTTGACTTACGCTATACGTATTCGTTTCGGAATACCGTTTCTACGTCTTCCATTAACTATACGTGGTTAACATTATGAAGACAATTAATAACATTTGTGTAATACAACTTTGTTTGCAGAAAACATAATGATGTTCGAAGTCGCCAGTTTTTCCACGACAAACGACTTTCAACAACTTATTATATGCATAATTGTTGCAACTGATTGCCGGGAATTATATATATTTTTGAATTACAAAAAACAAATACTAAAAAAAAAAAAGGTTGCATGGTGCGAGATTCGATCCGGAAAGTTTCGGATTACGAACCCGAGTGCTTACCGCTGCGCCACAACGCTGTAGAAAATTAGTAATCGTACAGAGTATTTCACCGCAACGGTTTCTTTTAACTGTCGATTTTCTCGGCAACGGCTGAGAAGTGCATCTTGGTGCTTTGCCACATTACACCTCTGGCCATGAGCTTCTATTATGCGCAGTATGAATTGAATCTGAATTTCACAATTGGCGGCCTCCCCTTGTAAGTAAAGTTATGAAGACAGGTCATGAGTTGTGTGTGGGTATCTCAGTCTGTAGAGCACATGTGTGTGGCAGGCAAAGGTCCCAATTTCGAGTCTCAGTCTGGCATGCAGTTTTAATGTACCAACAAGTTTAGTATTGGTGTATGTTCCACTGCAGAGTGAAAATCTCATTATATCCCCCAACCTGTGACTAAGCCATGTCTTTGCAATATCCTTTCTTCCAGAAGTGCTAGTCTTGCAAGTTTCGCAGGGAGCTTCTGTGAAGTCTGGAAGGCAGGAGATGAGGCACTGACAGAAGTAAAGCTCTGAGGATGAGTTGTGAGTCATGCTTGGGTGGCTCAGATGGTGGAGTGTTTCCTAATGATAGGCAAAGCTCCTGAGTTTGAGTCTTGGTCCTACACACAGTTTTAATCTGCCAGGAAGTTTCAGTGTGATTTGTAGACAAACAAATGCAATGACAAATGTATTCTCAGGACTTACCGTCTCCTGATAGTGCCTAGCAAGATATAACTCTGTTTGTGCATCTTATGGTGAAAGGACATACGTTTGGCCTGTCGCTGTTCTCACGTCAGCCTTTGTAAGAATGCCTTTCCACAGTAAAGATGTCTGGTTTCTTGGGGTGTATAAATGATGGTGAAGGGCTGTGAGGGCATAGGTAGCCAATTGTAACCCCATTTGTATGTTCACTAACATTCAAAACGTATCCAAACCAGCCAGTGGAAATAACACAGTGGAATTTGGAGTGGGGGAGGGGGTGGGGGGTGGGGTGGGGGTGGGGGGAAAATACCTGTAAATGCTCTTGATGGAGAAATGCTTCATCATACTGAGTGTTAGTTTTATAATGAAAGTGACACACTGTAATGTCCTAGGAACACCATTCAAGTAACTCTGTGGGTGTCATCATCTGAGAGTACATAGATGCAGTTCAGACTGGCATGGGAAGAAGTTCTCTCGATTGTACCAGTGCCACCATGAAATGGTCTTTTGTCATGTGATGTGGCAAAGAAATCCCACTCTGTTCAGATGCTGATATCATGTTTGCAAAATTCTTGTGGTATTTGTACTGGGCTGCAGCGCTATCTGAGAAGTAATAAAAGTCGCTAGGTGTTTTATGAAAATAGAATATCATGAAGTTAACCAAATGATGTTGGAAAAGATGAACAATCACAATGTCATGTTTAAGGCATTCTGATATTATTACAAATGAAATGTTGTCAGTTACATGGGTGTATGGATGTCTGTAATAAACAACAAATGGATCCATGGCCTGTGCATTGTTCCAGCAGGACAAATTGATAATTCCCTGCTAAATCACATATAACATTCTATTCATTGTCACGAAGTGTCTGTTTCATATGTTGCAGAAATTCAGGCTTTTGAGAGGCTATGAAGGAGTGCTGCGGAAGCTTTTGTTTAGTCTTTTGATGTTTCCCAAGAACACTTCCACAGAGGATAGACATGTCTGGAGAGTTGTTCTATCTGTAGATGTCCACAGTGTATATTATTACATCAGTTCTATTTTGTTGAACAACTCCTTTAGGTATGTCATGAGAATGTTTACTTGGGAAGTTCACACATGTTGACATACAAATCTTTGGCTGGGTGGGATTATTAATGATCTGTGTGAAGTACAGTTTGTACATTTGAGTTGACAGTCAGCATCACGTCAACTCTTTCAGTTTTGAACCTTCCAAGATGAGCTTCACATTTTCAGGAGTACTATAAACATACATTCTATGGGCACTGGTTGCACCAGCCACAACAAAATTCTTGGGTTTTGAATAGCAAAATTTGGGTAATGCTAGTTTTAGTTTGGATGTTTATCTTAGATTACTTGATGCAACACATTCAGGTTTCCCAGCACTTGACATTTTTGTCAGTGAACCCTGAAACCATTTTCTTTGACAATAACAAAATCCTTCTTTCCATGCAAACTGCAGTTTATATCACCTGTGTTGTAGAATTCTGTGACACAGTTCACAATATGTTTGCTTAGGATAAGTCTCAGATTAGGGGTTGCTAAGATACCACATTCTGTGACGTAATTGTTCTGGTTTTCTCTCTAAATAGTGTGAGGCTCCAAATTAGTTTTCAATCGTTCAAATGCTCCAACTTTTCAGAAGACATGTCAATATTTGGAGCTTGTCACTGCGTGTACTGAAATTTTCTTTCAGTTCTATTATGATTTGAGATTTCAAATTTGTTTCATTCTCTGCATTTTCTGTTATTTATTTTGAATACTACAAACACTTTCTCAAAGTTTTTATGCACGTATGTTTTCCCCCTGTCTCGTGTTTTTCACTAGTGACTCACCAAGGGGTACCAAACTGTCATTTAATACAACTAAATCAGTATCTGGGGCTACAGATGTGTCTGACTTGTCTGAGGAGCTACGAAGATTTGTGATTCCTGCCTGTTTCAATGTAATTGGATCATAAACTGGTCCTAGGTTGCGCATAAATTTTTTCCTATATCTATCACATATTTTGTGATCTGTTGCTATGCTACTGATGATATCAACTGAACAAATTTGCTCTTTCCCTATTACAAATGCTTGCTATTGATCTGTTCATATTGCTCCCTGACGGTGTGTTGCTATCATGCCATATTTTTAAGAGTTGACTTGTTTTTTAGTACTTTGTCACTTTGTTGCAGTTTGCATGCAGTTTGTATTGTTTTATTGTTTCACATTAATTTATATCGTGTAAACCAAATATCATCCCAACTTGAATTTTTTACTATGTTGTGTATTGTAACATAAAAAAGTGAATATATATTTTCAGAAATTTTGAAGTTAACATGTTTTGAGTTACTCAAGGTTGAAGGACAAGGCCACTGACCTGAATTATATACATTTTTGAATATGGTCATGATGGACAGAATTTGAAAGCTTGTTCTTACCCCATTGTAAAATTACAGTGTTCACGGTTCTATCACTGTTAAAACAGAAGTTACAGCCCTTTTTGTCTGCAGCGTGCATCGAATTTCCTGCAAATTTATATAACTTCAGGTGCCCATTACTTTTGTTATACTTGTGCTACTGTTATGAAATTTGGCATTTTTCGTTCTCTCAACATGTACAATGAGCACACAAAATTTGATAAAAAATGGGGATGTTCGGGTTGAAAATTTTACTTTTCTGTGTTGATTTGACATGGAATTGACATTAACGTGTATGAGCAATGAATTAACATGTTTAGAGTTTGAAGAACATTGAAAGAGATACTGCTCAGTAGCAGCAGTACCGTGGGCATCAGGGATGTTGGTGTACAGGGAAGTTGCATCAACAGTGACGAGTAGGGGTCCAGGAGGTAAAGGGGTGGGGGATTGCGGATAGTTGATGAAGGAAATGGTTGGTATCTTGGATGTGGGAGGCTAGATTTTGGGCAATTGGCTGGAGGGGAGGTGTTGATCGATGAGGGCCTAAATTCTTCCAGTGTGGGCATAATAATCTGCTACAATGGGGTGTTTTAAGCAGGAATTGGAGGTCATGTGGAATCACTCTGGCTGAGTTTATAGGTGGAAGAGTTATATGTAATAAAGTACAAAACTACAACTTACTGCCAGTTGTGGGAAATTTTAATGCACAGCTTGGGCAAAATAAATACAGAAACTATCAGGGAGATGCATATTACTTGAAGAAGTAATGAGAATGGGGTATATTGTGTCAGTTTGCTGCTAGAAATAATTTACTCATTAAGAGTATGAGTTCCCACATAAAAGAATATATCTTGGGGCAAGTGTAAATGGAGTAGTTAACCAAATGGACCATGTGTCAGTAATGGAATGATATGATATGCCACATCAGGAACTGCAGGGGTCCAAACCGTGGTTCAGACTGTTATGCTGTAAAAGGTGTAGCGAGAGAGAAGTTAGCAGTAATACATAAAAATGAGGAAAAAAGCAAATTGGAATGTAGCAAAACTGAATGATCCTGAAATTGTAAAAGCATACCAAATAAAAGTTAATGATGTCCTGACAGCCAGCAAGGAAACAGTGGGAAATCAAGACAGATGGAATAGGATCCAGAAAGTAGTGAGTCAGAAGACGAAGCAGTTGGGATAAGAAGAATGGAAAGAAATGAATGGTTTGATGATGAATGTAGACTAGCAGTAGAACATAAAAATGCAGCAAGACTGAGAATGATACAGAGAGAGACAAGAAGAAATGTGGAGCTGTGTAAAGAATTAAGGTCTAATGCTTATAGGATATCTAAGAAAGAGAAAAAGGAATGTCTGAAAGCAAAATTTCAAGAGATTGAGGAACAGGAAAAGAATGAGATGAGAAAATTTTATCATACAACAGGAAAGATAAGAAAAAAATTTCAGCACACGCAAAATGCATGTAAAAATAGAAGTGATGATATAATCAGAGAGGAACAAAAAATATTGCAGAGATGGGGAGAATATTTAAAAGATATGCTCAGTACCAACTTAGATCAGGTATTAAGAGATTCACAAGAATAGGAGAGTATAGAGGCAAGAGAGGATGAAAGGGAAGAAACAAAAATACCAACACTGAAGGAGGTGGAATTGGTGATATACAAATTGAAAAATAACTGTGCACCTGGTGAAGGTTGAATTGTTCCATAACTTATAAAATTAACTGTTCATTCTTTACTACATGAAATACATGTATTAATAAATGAAAACATGCCTCAGGAGCACTGCATACTGTGATACAAAAAACAGACAAGAGGAATTGCAGTGATGAAATTCAGTCAGATATGTGCATATGCAGATGATATTGCAATTGTTTCAAGAAATGTAAACACCCTTAAAGAATTGTACAAAATAATGGAAGTAGAAGGAGCAAAAATTAGTGTTAACAGTAAATGAAAACAAGACCCAATACATGGTAATATCCAATTCTAAGGCAAGTACATCATATGACCTGAAGGCGTATAGTAAAAATTTTAAAGCTGTCAACTGCTTCCTTTGTTTAGGTGTACTCTTAACCAGTGATAATAATATGAGACAGTACATTAGAGAAAGGATACAAGCAGGAGACAGTGCCTATTATGCAAATTACAGGTATTCAATAATTCTCTAGTTACAAGATCAACCAAATTAAACAGTATACTGTTTCCTTGTGCAACCAGTGATTACATATGGGTCAGAAACTTGGACAATGACAGTAGGAGGTATGAACAACGTAAAGGCATTTGAAAGGAAAATCCTGTGAAAAATGTATGGCCCCGTGAGAGAGGGAGAAGCTTGGAGAATGGAGTAGAAACATGAAATACAAGGGAAAGATATAGTGAAATTTGTTAAATCTCAAAGGATGCGCTGTTTAGGACACATGGAGAGGATGACAGGAAACAGGTGACAGGATGCCCAAACAAATACTGAAAGGCAGATTGTATTCCACCAAAAGGAAGGACTGATAAAGAACTAGTTCGCTGGACAATATGTTGGCTGACCTTTCCAAGATGGAAATGTGAGAATGGAAGAGAACAGCAGAGAACATAGATGTTTATAGGAAGATTGTTGAGGAGACTAAGGCACAACTAGGGCTGTAGTGCTGAAAGAGGAGGAGGAGGAGGAGAAGTAGAAGAAGAAGAAGAAGAAGAAATCACACAATTAGTAGAGGCCTTCCACCAGGTAGTCTCTGTGATTCGTAATGACAGTGGTGGAATGTTTGTCTGCAGGTGGGATGATTAGGGGTGGATCTGTTTGGATGTCCTTTCTTCTGCTGAAAGGAAGGGACTTGGAGAAGGCTGGTGAGGCCAGGTTGGAGGTAAGGAATTCCTGGAATGTGACAAAGTGGGTTGTTAGGTGACAATCACAGTTGGATGGTAGTGTGAAGTAGGAGAGACAGGGTTAAACATTAGGATTAGGTTGGCTGCGGATGGAGGGATTGTTAACAAAGAAGTATTTCCATAGCAGGGATTGGAAGAAGGAGAATAGGTCTTTGACATGTCCAACATGGTTACATTTGAGTGTAGGGCTGAAGGTGAGGCCTTTTGATAGGACTGAAACTTATGTAGGGATGAGGGTTTTCATGGAAAGGTTAACAACAGTGTTCCGGAATTGTTTTAGCTCTGGATTTAGTTGAGCCTTGTCAGGGAGTTTTGGGGGATATGACAAGTTGAAATATCAGCTTGGCAGAGTCTGGGTGCTATGAGGGGTTGATGAGGAGGAACAAGGAGGATAGGATAGGGATTGGAGAGTGGTGCCCCAATGTGGCAGTAGGATGTCAGGAGATTGGATAACTTATGGAGATAGTATCTGGAACACTCTTCCAGGTACTGGAGAGCAAAGTATTCAGTTTCAGAGATGTGGTGTATGTAGTAGGGATTGCACAGTAGCTGTATCTTGTGGAGAGAGCTGAGGTGGTTCTGGGACACCTATGCCATGGAGATGCATTTTTGCAGTACCAGGTTTGTGAGGGACAGGGACTGACAGAATCTGAAATGGTGAAGCCATTGTGAAAGGAGGGGTTGGATCCAGAGAAAAGAATTCTTATGGTTAGGCCATTTGAGGGGGATTCCATGGTTTAAGCAGCCTTTAAGGAACAGTATGTGGGACTTGGTTTTAACCAAGGAAAAGGGGTACTTTTCTGAACTGGGAGCAGAAAAGGGGAGCAGGGGTCTGTTGTGGCAGGGATGTGTTGAAGAAATGGGAAATGATGTAGGAAATGGGAAATGATGTAGGAAATGGGCAAATGCGGATATTAGGTGGTTATGAAGGGAGCTGGATAACAGAAAGATGTTTAAAAAATATATGTACAGACACACAAAAATATACACAAATACATAAAATAATTCAAAGATACATTATAATATACACAAACACAAAAAAGTACACATAAATGTGTAAGAATATGTAAAAATATGCACAAACAAATACATAAAAAGTGTGTGTGTGTGTGTGTGTGTGTGTGTGTGTGTGTGTGTGTGTGTGTGTGTGTGTGTTTGTTTTTTCCGCCTCAAGAAGGTTTGATTGAAAGCTGTGTGTGTAACTTGACTCATCTTTATGGTGAGTAGCAATCTATCCTTTTCATAAATTGTTGATATCCCAACCTGGACTTCGACTGTTTTATTTGTGTATCGAGTGTCATATAATCATAGTGGTGGAACAAATGGATTAACTCTATGAAAAACAGAAACGAGTAAAACCTCCATAACTTATTGTTGCATCTGATTATTTCATTGCCATATCAGCAGTGGTTTTAGTGGAATAGAAAACATTTTTGGTAGCAATACGTTGAAACAGCACTAGACCAATTCTTTGCCTGAAAGTCCTGAAGACATTCAGATGTAAAATACTTATACAAACAGGGTGGGCAGTGCAGGAGACTGTAGGGGGGCAACTAAAATACTGATAAAGAAAAATATTACCCAAAAACAGTTCTTATGATTATTGATAGTTGTACAGTATAAACTGCATGTGTCTGTGGAATATGTAGCTCATTCATTAATCATGGCAAACACTTGTTAGAGCAGATTGACATGGCATATGAGATGTAGAACAGTAATCTAGAAGCTAATGATTTCTTCTTTTTTACAGAAAGATTATGTGTTAAGTGACTCATTTTTCCTTTTTCTTTTAGTTTTTACCAAAGACTAATGACAGAGTGCTTGTCACTGGTGCGGGCGACTGTTTGATTAGAGTACATGACATAACATCAAGTGAGACAACACATTCTTGTAGTTGTCATACTGCAAGAGTGAAAAGAATAGCCACTGCACCATCCGTGCCCTATATGTTCTGGAGTGCTTCAGAAGATGGAACTGTGATGTAAGACTAAAATTCATACAAGTAGGCAATATTTGTGAGATGTGCTGTTTATATCCTACACTTTTCCTATTTTTTCTTTATTTAGCGTAGAAAAAACTTTGAATAAAAAAAAATTACAGCAGCTGTGTACACTAAAGTTAATCTTATACTTTGCTGTTATACAGTTGATGCTTTCCTTAGTTTGGTTTGATGGTCTCCACAGCTGAAACATGTTAAATGAAATAATGTAATAAATAAAAAAACATTAAATGATTTAAACAGCATTTACCATAAATATTTCCACGATATCTTTAACAGCTAAGTTGCCAGACTGTTGTGTGTTGGTGGTATATGCATTGCTTGTTGGAGGAAATTTAATGGATTCACTTTTGATGAGCCATTTTTTTGCCCATTTAGTTTGCTATTATTAGAAAGGATTCCCTGAATTTATGATATGATGGTTTGAATTTAACATCTGTTTTCCTGTTTGTGTCATCCGGGAGTTCAATGTCATTTACCTTACAGAGTTTAGTAATTTCCTGCTTAATATTGCTGCAGATTGTGTTTGTTGTGTTCATGGAATCTTTTATATTTTTCAAACACAATGAAAAATTTTTCAGTATTGCTTGTAGTGCACCTATATGTCTTCGTTACAACCAGTTGTCTGTGTAATGTGAAGCGCCCTCTTCTTAGCACAACATACTTTGGTGCCAGGTGTCAGCCACCCTTTCTCTTGTCTTCCATGTATCTCTGATCTGTTGCAAAGGAAAACTGGGTTCATAGTGCTGAAGGAATATTTTTACAAAATAATTATATTTCTCATCCACACTGTGTCTTTGATCAGCTTCTTCCCATTGTTTGTCCTGTGGATATTTTGTCAATTATTTTGTCATCAACTGTTTGTTAGTGTGCTGTATGTATTTGAAAGTTGTGTCTTGAATCTGGTTTATTTTTAATTTTGAGAAGAATCTTCTCACTTTATTGTTTACAGTAGCTGACTGTTGTGTTCACAGCTATACAAAATCCACTTACTTCATTAATGGCTCTTCTTGAAGTTGATGTTTGGATGCCAGAGTCACTGTGTGATTCATTTTAGCTCTTTTTAACCCTTGCCAACATAAATTTCAGCCTTGAAATATTGGCACCCTATGTAATGGAAAGCAGAATACTGGTCTTAGACCAAGAGGGCATATGAATAGAGAAAAACTAGATGACTTTGCTAAATCAATTGGCAAATGCTGATTAGATATCCTCATGACAAGATAATCATAGTATATGTAGCAAAATATGCTGTCCAATTTTGTGTTAGATTGCTGAGAGTGATGGATGGTGGAGTAGAAATTCAATGCTCTTGTAATGTTTCGAATCCCCCTTTTCATTGCTGAAAACATTTCTATTTTGAGCAAAATTAAACAATCGGTTATCCAACAAAGGAAAACCACGTAGTGCGTCGGTTAAGGGTAGTGCAGTCTCCAACAATCTTGATGTTGGCAGGAAATTAACCATAGAGCTTTAGATTGTAGGCCTTTGCTAAGAAGGTAAGCACCATACCATTTTATGATTTATGTGCATTTCATTTATATTTCTTGCAGATTAATGCCTCTGTTACTGATCTGAGATATGATAATTTGTATTAAAGCTACGGTATGTACTTGCATATGTGCTTTCCATTAAGGCATCAGATAAAACAACAGCCCTAATTTCTTGACATATCAAGGACATAGACTTTTGAATTCGTGTCATATGGTTACTAGCTTTTTTCCTGAGGTGGCTGCTTGTGAAACCAACATTTCTTTTGTGGCTTGGGTTTAAATGCAATGGGAGAAATTGATATCCATGTATGCCAAGTGTGAACAGTGAAAAATTTTGAATTATAGTCCATTATCAGTAATTTAGCCGACAGTGATTTAACTTTAATATTGGGCTCTAATTCAAAGACTTGCAAATTTTTCTGTTATTAAAGTAGTTTAGTTCTTTAAATTAAGTCAGTTCAGTGGGTATCCATTTTATTTCAGTCATTGTGTTTGAACGTCACTGTTTATAATCTCTCCATACTTACATCATTGCTGATGAACAACAGTAAGGTTCACTCTTGCATAACTCATCACAATATTTCTTCAATTTTTGGTAAACTCTTTATTTCCTTATCTTTCAGAAATGTGGATTCCTGAATATATAAATTCAACTTTACGATCCCAAGAATTCATTCGGCTTTCACTGTTTCACAACACAAAGCAAATTCTGTTTCTCAATAATTCCTGTTGTTTAACATAAGTCTAGATCACAATTATATTTATTTATTTATTATGAGCAGTTTCGGCTTAAACTAAAGTCATCTTCAGAATGTGAGCCCCCCGTGGCTGGTGGCTCCTGGGTTGTTCTTTCCTTTAGACGTATTTTACAGATGGACTTCCTCCAGTTAACTTTATTTGTAACCTATATAAACTCTACTACTATGACCATGTTAAAGGCAGGCATCAGAATCAGAATTTCATTAGCTCATAACATACATGTCAAAGTACAGGAGACTCGTCAAGCATATAACTATAATAGGTTTTGCATGAAATACAACATTTACTAGAACTATATAGCATTTTTGTACCAGAGTGTTATAGAATTTTCTTTTTATGAAATCAGGTTCAATCTTTTGAATATTTGTCTTTTTTAACTTATTCCATATTTTCGTCCCCATATATTGTGGAGTCTGCACAAAAAGATTGAGTCTATGTGTAGGAAGCATGAATCTTTCTTTGTTTCTAGTTTCATATCCCTGTCTGAAGATATTTCAAGCAAACAAATTCGGATTATTATTTGTGAAAAGAATTATTTCATATAAATACAGTGAGGGAACACTTAATAGTGGCAGACAAGATTCTCTTGACTTTTCGCTACACTTGTTCCTTATAATCTTTTTCTGTAAAGTTAATATTTGCGTCAAATTGCTAGTGTTTCCCCAAAAGACTTTGCCGTATCTCACTATTTCCTCGAAGTAGCAATGGTACACTTATCTTTTTCGTGTCTATTACAGTGACATTGGCTATGATTGACATAGCAAATGCCAGTCTGTTCAGTTTGTTTTTTAAATAGTCTGTATGTGAAGACCATGACAGATTCCAGTCCAACTGCATTCCTAAGAATTTAACACATTCTGCCTCGTTTAGTTCCAGACTTCCTTGCATAATTTGAATATCATTTATTTTTTACTGTTTTGTCTTACACTGCATAAGCTGTGTTTTTTAAATAATTAGTTCTAGGCCATTTAGACGGAACACCACATCTAGATTTTCTAGAGTTTTTATGGCATTTTTGGGAATTTCTTCTGCATTTTCATATTCTATCAGTACTGATGTGTCATCAGTGAATAAAAATGAATGATGATTTATGTTTATGGGTAAGTTATTTATGTAAAAATAAAAAACAGTATAGGGTCCAGAATTGAACCTTGTGGTACCTACTGTGAGATAGTTCTCCATTTTGATGAATATTTTCCTTTGCGTGATGTACTGACTACCCTTTGCTCTCTCTTTGTCAAATATTACTTACACCACTCTAAGGCACTGCTGTAATTCGATATTTTTGCATTTTAGGTAATAATAGTGAGTGGCTCACATAGTTGAACGCTTTGGATAAGTCACAGAAGATTCCTGCAGCTTTTTGTGATTTATCTAAGGTGGAACTAACTATATTTATGAATTTGTTAATTGCATAAATTGTATTTTTACTTTTTTGGAAGTCATATTGATTTTTTGAGATTGTGTTAAACCTGTGACAAAACTTGTGAATCTGGATTGCAACAATCATTTTAGATATTTTAGAAAACAGAGGAAGAAGGGAAATTGGACGGCATTTTCCCATATAAAGAGAGCCTTTTTTAAATAATGGTTTCACTTCCGCTTAGTTTAGAATGTCTGGAAAGTAACCTCCTTCAAGTGGCTTATTAATTATTTCAGACAGTGAGTGTGCTATTATATTTGAGACTGGTTTGATGATTTTCACAGGTATTTCAGGCCATCCCACAGAATTTTCATAGTTTTTTCTACATCTTTTACTGTTACTTTGTCACATTTAATTAGACTCTGATCGCTCAGACTTGACCCAAATAAATTTATGTTATCTTGATAGGAATCTACATCTACATTGACATCACATTTTGCTACCATTATAAAAAAAAATTGTTAGCCTGTTATAAAAAAAATTGTTAAAATTTTCTGATGTTTGAGCAGGATTTACAATTATTTTGTCTTGTACGTTTATTTCATAAATTTCCTGGTGGCTAGGATTGATTCCAGGTTCAGACTTGAAAACTGTCCAAACAACCTTGGATTTATTTCTGTGCTTGTTGATAATTTAGTATTTACCATTTTCTTTGCTGCTTGTACAGCCTTCCTAAATATTTTTTTATATGATTTAACATAGCTAATGAACTCAAGACCGTTATTGGATTTCAGCTCACTATGTAGCTGTCTCTTTCTATTGTTGTTGTTGTTGTGGTCTTCAGTCCAGGGACTGGTTTGATGCAGCTCTCCATGCTACTCTATCCTGTGCGAGCTTCATCTCATCTTCCAGAACCTACTGCAACCTACGTCCTGAATCTGTTTAGTGTATTCACCTATTGGTCTCCCTCTATGATTTTTACCCTCCACGCTACCCTCCAATACTAAATTGGTGATCCCTTGATGCCTCAGAATATGCCCTACCAACCGATCCCTTCTTCTAGTCAAGTTGTGCCACAAATTTCTCTTATCTCCAATTCTAGTCAATACCCCCTCATTAGTTACGTGATCTACCCATCTAATCTTCAGCATTCTTCTGTAGCACCACATTTTGAAAGCTTCTATTCTCTTCTTGTCTAAACTATTTATTGTCCATGTTTCACTTCCATACATGGTTACACTCCATACGAATACTTTCAGAAACGACTTCCTGACACTTAAATCTGTACTCGATGTTAACAAATTTCTATTCTTCAGAAACACTTTCCTTGCCATTGCCAGTCTACATTTTATATCTTCTCTACTTCGACCATCATCAGTTATTTTGCTCCCCAAATAGCAAAACTCATTTACTACTTTAAGCGTCTCATTTTGTAATCTAATTCCCACAGCATCATCTGATTTAATTCGATTACATTCCATTATCCTCATTTTGCTTTAGTTGATGTTCATCTTATATCCTCCTATCAAGACACTGTCCATTCCGTTCAGCTGCTCTTCCAGGTCCTTTGCTGTCTCTGCCAGAATTACAGTGTCATCGGCGAACCTCAAAAGTTTTTATTTCTTCTCCATGGATTTTAATTCCTACTCCAAATTTTTCTTTTGTTTCCTTTACTGCTTGCTCAATATACAGATTGAATAACATTGGGCAGTGGCTACAACCCTGTCTCACTCCCTTCCCAACCACTGCTTCCCTTTCATGCCCCTCGACTCTTATAACTGCCATCTGGTTTCTGTACAAATTGTAAATAGCCTTTCGCTCCCTGTGTTTTACCCCTGCCAACTTCAGAATTTGAAAGAGAGTATTCCAGTCAACATTGTCAAAAGCTTTCTCTAAGTCTACAAATGCTAGAAACGTAGGTTTGTCTTTCCTTAATCTATTTTCTGAGGTAAGTCGTAGGGTCAGTATTGCCTCACGTGTTCCAACAAGTCTACAGAATCCAAACTGATCTACCCTGAGATTGGCTTCTACCAGTTTTTCCATTCGTCTGTAAAGAATTTGTGTCAATATTTTGCAGCCATGGCTTATTAAACTGATAGTTCGGTAATTTTCACATCTGTCAACACCTGCCTTCTTTGGGATTGGAATTATTATATTCTTCTTGAAGTCTGAAGGTATTTCGTCTGGCTTATACATTTTGCTCAACAGATGGTAGAGTTTTGTCAGGAATGGCTCTCCCAATGCCGTCAGTAGTTCTAATGGGATGTTGTCTACTCCCGGGGCCTTGTTTCGAGTCAGGTATTTCAGTACTCTGTCAAACTCTTCACACAGTATAACAGAGGGAAACATTCCACGTGGAAAAAATATATCTAAAAAGAAAGATGATGAGACTTACCAAACAAAAGCGCTGGCAGGTCGATAGTCACACAAACAAACACAAATATACATACAAAATTCAAGCTTTCGCAACAAACTGTTGCCTCATCAGGAAAGAGGGAAGGAGAGGGAAAGACGAAAGGATGTGGGTTTTAAGGGAGAGGGTAAGGAGTCATTCCAATCCTGGGAGCGGAAAGACTTACCTTAGGGGGAAAAAAGGACAGGTATACACTCGCGCAAACACACACATATCCATCCACACATACAGACACAAGCAGACATATTTAAAGACCGATATCTCCTATTTCATCTTTATCTACATTCTCTTCCATTTCCATAATATTGTCCTCAAGAACATCGTCCTTGTATAGACCCTTCATATACTCCTTCCACCTTTCTGCTTTCCCTTCTTTGCTTAGAACTGGGTTTCCAGCTGAGCTCTTGGTATTCATGCAAGTGGTTCTCTTTTCTCCAAAGGTCTCTTTAATTTTCCTGTAGGCAGTATCTATCTTACCCATAGTGATATGCGCCTCTACATCCTTACATTTGTCCTCTAGCCATCCCTGCTTGGTCATTTTGCACTCCCTGTCGATCTCATTTTTGAGACGTTTGTATCCATTTTTGCATGCTTCATTTACTGCATTTTTGTATTTTCTCCTTTCATCAATTAAATTCAATATCTCTTCTGTTACCCAAAGATTTCTATTAGCCCTCGTCTTTTTACCTACTTGATCCTCTGCTACCTTCACTATTTAATCTCTCGAAGCTACCCATTCTTCTTCTACTGTATTTCTTTCCCCCATTCTTGTCAATCGTTCCCTAATGCTCTTCCTGAAGCTCTCTACAACCTCTGGGTCTTTCAGTTTATCCAGGTCCCATCTCCTCAAATTCCCACCTTTTTGCAGTTTCTTCAGTTTTAATCTACAGTTCATAATCAATAGATTGTGGTCAGAGTCCACATATGCCCCTGGAAATGTCTTACAATTTAAAACCTGGTTCCTGAATCTCTGTCTTACCATATATAATCTATCTGAGACCTTCCAGTATCTCCAAGCTTCTTCCATGTATACAACCTTCTTTCATGATTCTTGAACTTAGTGTTAGCTATGATTAAGTTATGCTCTGTGCGAAATTCTACCAGGCGGCTTCCTCTTTCATTTCTTAGCCCCAATCCATATTCACCTACTATGTTTCCTTCTCTTCCTTTTCCTACTGTTGAGTTCCAGTCACCCATGACTAGTAAATTTTAGTCTCCCTTCACTATCTGAATAATTTATTTTATCTTATCACATATTTAATCAATCTCTTCGTCATCTGCAGAGCTAGTTGGCATATAAACTTGTACTACTGTGGTAGGCGTGGGCTTTGTGTCTATCTTGGCCACACTAATGCATTCACTATGCTGTTTGTAGTAGTTTACCCGCATTCCTATTTTCCTATTCATTATTAAACCTACTCCTGCATTACCCCTATTTGATTTTGTATTTATAACCCTGTATTCACCTGACCAGAAGTCTTATTCCTCCTGCCACCAAACTTCACTAATTCTCACTATATCTAACTTTAACCTAGCCATTTCCCTTTCTAAATTTTCTAACCTACCTGCCCGATTAAGGGATCTTACATTCCACACTCCGATCCGTAGAACGCCAGTTTTCTTTCTCCTGATAACGTCCTCCTGAGTATTTCCCGCCCGGAGATCCGAATAGAGCACTATTTTACCTCCGGAATATTTTACCCAAGAGGACGCTAGCATCATTTAACTGTACAGTAAAGCTGCACACCCTCGGGAAAAATTACAGCAGTAGTTTCCCCTTGCTTTCAGCCGTTTGCAGAACCAGCACAGCAAGGCTGTGTTGGTTAGTGTTACAAGGCCAGATCAGCCAATCATCCACACTGTTGACCCTGCAACTACTGAAAAGGCTTCTGCTCCTCTTCAGGAACCACACGTTTGTCTTGCCTCTCAACAGATACCCCTCCGTTGTGGTTGCACCTGCGGTACGGCTATCTGTGTCGCTGAGGCACACAAGCCTCCCCACCAATGGCAAGGTCCATGATTCATGGGGGGGGGGGGGGGGGGGGCTCTTTCTATGCCGTTAGTAACCCACTGTAGTTTAGTACTTGCCTTTCTGTGATAGACTACAGATGGAAAAGTTTCATTGAAAACATCCAAAAAGCTGTTTAAGAACTTATCAAAAATTTTGAACATGGGCTTTCATGTTGTAATGTTACCAATTTATCTCACTCAGTCTACAACAGAAGAAGTGCATGTTTTCTTCACTGAACTGTCTTTTCATGAAACATCTTTACTTACTTTTAGTAATTCAATAAGCGAAGCAGAGTGATCTGAGATACCTAGGTTTAAAGAGCATTTAACAGTGTCATGAAATGAAATGTAGAATTGGTTAAAATGTTCTCCATACACGTTGCAGTTCACTCATTTGCTCTGGTGAAATTTAGTCTAAAGCCATATTTTTGAATTAAGTAAACAAACTTAGTTGACAAGCTTGTTTCACTTGCCGTATTTATGTTAAAATCAGCAACAGTTACTATTTCCTTCCTCTTTTCTTTTGTGATTTTGTGTAGGAGACACTGGACTTTCTCTAAAAGTAATTTAGTCACAACACTACCAGTAATCCTATATGTTGAGGTAATATTATCATGTTGTGTTCTAGCTCTACACAGCAACTTTCTAAAGAGCTGTTAACCAGTATACGTGAGCCAATATGGGTTCTGTTTTTCCTACAAAAACCGTTAGCTACTGTAAAGTTTTTTAATTTGTTTAAAACTATGACTGAATCTTTCTTAAGCCATTGTTCATGTAGGCAAATGACTTTGATATTTCTTCCTTCTGAAAGAATAATTTGTAGCTTGTCAATGTTTGTTATTTTATCCTGTGGATACATTGCATTGAGGCCATCCATGTCCCAGTGCATTAAGAATGAATACTTACTTGTATAGTTTTAAATACATCTTTCCTTGAACACTGTTCCTCTTTTTTTACTGTGTTTTTTGTTTTTCACCCCCATCACTGGCTATTACTTTCTGTTGCTTCGTATAATTTTGCACTTATCAATAAAGATTTTGCTGAAAGTTATGGAACCTAACCTATTTAGATGCAACCCATCCTGTGCTATACAATTTTTGGTGATAAACGTGTTTGAGTCTACAAATATTGCTCCTAGTCCATTACACTGATCACAGATGTTGCAGTTTATTCTGTCTATGTATTTGTCACTCACCGATCATCCATGTAGTATGCAGCTTATTATGATTCTTGAATGTGAATAAATGCTTTTCACTGATAGAATCACATTCCGTGTTGCATTAATGAGGTCCTCTTTGCTGCAACTTTGAAATGAATTTTTCCCAGTATGTACACACACACACTTTTGTAGTATTCACTGTTGATTATGTTTCTTGAGTTTTGCTGTACCCGCAGAATATTCTTGAAATGTTTATTTAACTGATGCATTCTGATTCCTGGGCACACATTGACTTCACAGTTTGGAATCATGACGTTTTTGAGCATTGAATGACTGATTATTAGGAAGTCATTTTCCACCCCACTTTTTTCTCCTGTTTGATGCCTGTCTTTCTTCTTGTGCTGTACGATAGTTCATTTATAATGGTTTGTAGTTTCTGTGCAGTTAGAATTATTTATCACTTTTTCAGGAGCATCGGATATATCTTCTATTGCATCATTTTCTGAATAGGAAACATGCCGATTGTCATGGCTTTGTTCACTCAAAGACACACTAATTCCACACTTCTGTGCACATTTACCACATGCAAGGTTTGCGTTTCCTCCATTTAAGGCAACTATCTCCTCTTTAAGTGTTTCAATGTCACTATATATTATTATTATTATTTCATTATTGTTATTTCATTTTTTGAGTTTATTGTGTTTAACAGTTATGCCCGTTTGTCACCCACACAGTCACGACGTGACCAAGGTGAATCATCATTTATGAACTTAAGGTTCACTTTGGCACATCTTTCATGCATGCAGAACTTGCATTTGACGCACATTATCCCTTTTATCACTCGTTTCTATCACTTTTTGTACACTGCTGTACTACATATGTTTTTTTGAAGATCAAAGTGTTACTGCACTGTCCTTTTGGTGCCATCTTGGCGCCTTGCTTTCTGAGCTAGGTGTGCTGTGTACTTGCATGCTCAATCCGTCAAGTAGTGTTGAGAGTGGATAAAATTGAATGCCTCCTACTGGGAAACATGAATGTTCAAGAAACCACATACCAGAAATTTCTAGATAAAATGATTCTCATATGACTTCAAAGTTGCTGTAAACTTGAAGCTCACAGGCCACTTTTTAAGAATTCTCTGTAAAACCATAAAAAATGAATGAAACATTTACATTTACAACTTCTGCTTTAGTCTCCAGGGAGTTAGTTAAGACTCAGTTATCCCCTCACACATTTACACATTCCACTTTTATTTGAAGAACTTTGTTCACTTATCTTAAAAAAGAAATCTCAATTATCATATTACAATGCAAAATTACATGCAGTGATAGTTATCAGACAGATGGCTTGTCAAAAATTGTATTGTTTTCTAAAGTATGTTTTTTAAGATAAAGAATTACAAGAAAAAACATTTACACATAATTATGATGAACACCGAAATGCAATCTGTAAGAGACTTACCATATGCCATAGTGTTTTTGGTAACAATTTACACGACAAAGTGCAGTACTTTGTAAAACACAACATCTAGTATCATTTTACACAATAAAACTGATTAAGTGTGACCACCACATTATAGCAGAGATTACAGCAATAAGACGTGAAAAATAAATAAATTAAAAAAAACACACACACAAATCCTATGTGACAAATCTTGCAAATGGTCCATTGTTTACTATTGTTTGAAAGTACATGATTCATCATCAAGTCCATATTAAAAATTGCTATATTATGAAAAGGACAGATTACTACTCAGCATATAGAGATGATGTTGAGTCACAGACAGGCACAACAAAAAAGACTGCTATACGTTTGAGCTTTTGGTCAAAAGGTCTTCTTCTGAAGTAGAAAACACGCACTCACACATGCACACAAGCACATCTCACACGTGTTTGACTACTTTTCTCTGGCTGCTGTGGCAGCAGTCAGGCCACAGTGGTCAGAGATGGTGGTACTTAAATGTATAGCAGTTTTTTGTTGTGCCTGTCTGTGACTCGACGTATTCTGTTGGTGAATAGCAGTCTCTCATTTTCATAATATTGTTGTTATTTCATCTTGGACTTTTCACTGTTTGGTATTAAAAATTATTTTGTTTTGTTTTGTTTTCTTTTCTTTGTATTTGTTTATTTAACTTACGAGGGAACCTCCCCATCGCACCCCCCTCAGATTTAGTTATAAGTTGGCATAGTGGATAGGCCTTGAAAAACTGAACACAGATCAATCGAGAAAACAGGAAGAAGTTGTGTGGAACTATGAAAAAAAATAAGCAAAATATACAAACAGAGTAGTCCATGAGTATGATAGGCAACATCTAGGACAACGTGAAATGAGGAGCGCCATGGTCCCGTGGTTAGCGTGAGCAGCTGCAGACCGAGAGGTCCTTGGTTCAAGTCTTCCTCGAGTGAAGATTTTAATTTTTTATTTTCAGACAATTATCAAAGTTCAGGCACTCACACATAATCAACTTCGCTCTCCAAAATTCCAGGACATGTTCAGATTTCTTTGGACATATGCAGGATTTGACGGTCTACAGACGGAAACATTTGAAAACGTTAAAAACATGTTTTGACAGAGCACGGAAAACTGTGCGACTGTGAAACTGTTGCATTCATTTGTTGCAGTTTATGTGACAAACTCTTATGTTTTCATCACTTTTTTGTGAGTGATTATCACATCCACAAGAAAACCTAAATCGGGCAAGGTAGAAGAATCTTATTACCCATTCGCCAAGTGTACAAGTTAGGTGGGTCGACAACATATTCCTGTCATGTGACGCACATGCCGTCACCAGTGTCATATAGAATATATCAGACGTGTTTTCCTGTGGAGGAATCGGTTGACCTATGACCTTGCGATCAAATGTTTTCGGTTCCCATTGGAGAGGCACGTCCTATAGTCTAGTAATAGCACGGTTTTGCGGTGCGGTCGCAAAACACAGACACTAAACTAATTACAGTGAACAGAGACGTCAATGAACGAACGGACAGATCATAACTTTGCGAAAATAAAGAATGTAAAATTTTCACTCGACGGAAGACTTGCATCTAGGACCTCTCGTTCCGCAGCTGCTCACGCTAAGAACGGGACCACGGCGCTCCTGAGCTCACATACCCCGTGATGCTGCCTATCTTGCACATGGACACCGCAGTTTGTATATTTTGCTTATTTTTTTCATAGTTCCACACAACTTCTTCCTGTTTTCTCGATTGATCTGTGTTCAGTTTTTTAAGGCCTAGCCACTGTGCCAACTTATAACTAAATCTGAGGGTGGTGCGATGGGGAGGTTCCCTTGTTAGTACTTTTTGATTTTGGATATATATGACTCCACTGTTACAAATGAACCCTACATTTATTTTATTTTCTTTCCTGCTGAGGCAATAGTTCGGGCTGACCAGGTGTGAATGAGAATACTTTTCTGTAGTTTTAGTTGACTTAGCTAATTCATGATTGCAGAGTGATACTGATGAATGTCTTATCACAAGTTAATGGAATAGTTTAGTAAATATATTTTGCAGAAGCTGATTACATCATGCATCTCTACCAGATGGCTGAACATGGAGTCATATGACAACAAATGCTGATCGTAATTCCCTTCTACTGTGGTTATCTTTTAGCTTCTGTCCCTATTCCAGATGGCAATTCCTGAATGTTGTTCACTTCAAAATTGTATTATGTAAGGCCAGAATTCACTTACAGTTAAAACTTATAAATACCCAATAATCTGTTTTCCTACCAGATATTTAAGAACTAAATTTTATAACGCTTCCTTTTCTGTAATTGAATATCTTACATTCCATTTGTTAACATGCAACTCACAAAATGTATGGTGTTACTCTCCACTCCCTTGACTTTCCTCATTATCTGGTACATCTCTTGTAAAATCCTTGTCCAATTTGAGGTGCACAAATCACTTTGGCTCACACAGGTGATCTGATTCACCAAAAACCAATATGGCATTCCTCATTCTATTGCCACATATTTTTCTTTTCTATATCTACAGCTACATCTACATGGATACTTTGCAAATCTTACTTAAGTGCCTGGCAGAGGGTTTATCAAACCACCTGCACAATTATTCTCTATTATTCCACTCTAGAACACCTCATGGAAAAAGTGAACACCTATATCTTCAACTGAAACAACAAGTTTACTGTTACTATATACTGTTACCATATACTGTTTGTTTATCTCCACGACACATTTCTGAGGTTTAAACTTCCATCATTGCCCCATGCAGGTTTGGGGGTTAGAATAGGCTCGAGGTATTCCTTTTTGTATCCTGCCTGGAAGGCGGCACGTGGGTAGGAGCAGGAGCAGGAAAAATATTTCGGTACTGCTCGTAAGTAAAAGTGGTTTACTAGAGCCTGAATACATATACAGAGGCATACATAATTGTACAGATGAGCACAGTCTCAAGCTGAAGCTAAGTGTCCTGGCTGCCTGCTCTTGATCAAATGGGTTGAATCTGTAACGGAGCTCGTAGACCTGGACAGCGCCTGCTCTAGGGCGCTGTCGTCGGTGTTGGTGTTGTAGTGCCAACCTACGCTGTGGCTTCGGAGCTATTGATACCACATCCCTTCCCCCTGAAATGACGGACTGTCGTTGAGTATAGCTTCCGACGGTGAGTGGAGAGATCCAGGCGCTGCGCAGCTGAGGGGATGGACAGCGGAACTGCCGGGGCGTGCTGTCCATCCACGATCCCGAATTGCTTGCGAGGGCGTGAGGAAAACGCCCCATGGAAAACCTGCTTGGGCCGTGCGCCACTACTGGGTATGCTCGGATGAGGAGGCGGCACAACGACCTCCATGGGCGGCGGAGGCGGCAGCAGTGTGACATCAGCCACAGTGTCCATCGGTTTTACCACCACGGAGGAGTATGGTGGCGGCAGCCGGAGGTGGGGCCGTTGCAGTGGCGGCGAGAGGCCCCTGTCCGGTGCAGGTGACCGGACCAGCAGCGGTGATGACAGCAGGCGCGCCCGCGGAGGTGCGAGCGGCGGAGGCGCCGTCGGTGGAGACGTGGACTCAGGCGGCGGAAGCCGCGAAGCCTCCAATTCTGCCGGAAAAAAACCAGCAGCAGAAAGCCGGGGATGGCACAAATGGATCTGGTTCCAGCGTCGCTAGACAGTGCCGGAGGGAGAAGAAATGAGAAATAAGGCACGGCGAAGCTGGCGAAGAATGCGCCCCTGCTCCCAGATAGAACACCAAATCATGTGGCGCGAAGCCAGAATGAGGCGAAGCAACGGGAGTGTGCGGCGGCGGGTGCAATAGCTGTAGGAGTAACCGATGGGTGCGGCCGTGTAGCAATTCCGCAGGGGAACGGGTGCCGCGTGGCTGAGAGCGATAGGAAGCAAGGAAAGTCCAGAGGGCGTGCTTGCGAGAGTGCGTGGTGCACAACTTGCTCATCTGCGACTTAAATGTACACACAGTGTTCAGCCTCGCCATTTGACTGGGGGTGAAACGGGGCTGAGGTCAGATGGCGAATGCCATTAGCAGCACAGAATGCTTCAAACTCGGAGGACACGAAATGGGGGCCATTGTCGGAGACAATAACTTCAGGAAGGCCCTCAATGCAAAAAATAGACATCAAAGCCCGAATAGTACTAGCTGACATAGTAGAAGACATAGGTACAAAAAAAGGGAAGTTGCTGTACGCATCAATAACTATCAAGCAGTGGGTGTTTTAGAAAGGACCTGCAAAATCAATATGAATGTGCTGCAAAGGCACAGTAGGAGTCGGGCACACAAAGAAGCGCTGGCGGGGAGCAGATTGATGCTCCGCACAAGAGCGACAGGTAGCAAGCAAACTCTTAATATTTTTATCAATGCCGACCCAAGTGCAGTGATGACGCGCTAATTGCTTCATCTGCCCTATACCCCAATGACCAGCATGCAGTAAACGGAGGGTTTCCGACTGCAGCGAACAAGGTACAGCCACACGAGACTGATCATTGTCAATTTGTAACAAGGTAACAACGTGGTGTACAGAAAAGTTGTGACATTGTGCAAAGTAACGTCGAACAAGCGGATCACAAATCTGCGTAGCAGAGTGAGGCTATTGAGTATGAATATACTGCAAAAGAAACTGTGAAGAAGCATCGGCGGCTGTCGTGGAGGCTATGCGACCAAAATCCACTGGAAAACCATCAGCTAATTCCTTATCTTGTGAATCAATAAAGACGAACGTTGCAACTTTTGTGCCGTATGGGCCGGAACTGGCTTTGACGGGTGGAACGACGATGTCAAAGGCTTATGGTCAGTGACCAAATAGAACTTTCGACCGTACAAAAAATTATGAAACTTAGTTACTCCATAGACAATAGCTAAGGCTTCTTTCTCCATTAGAGAATAGTTTTGCTGGGCAGAATTGAGCAACTTAGACGCAAAAGCGACCCGGCGATTGACAGAATTAATGCGGTGCGAGAGAACCACTCCAATGCCGTGCGAAGATGCATCGACAGCCAAGACAACTGGTTTGGAGGTATCAAAAGGAATCAAACAGTGATGACTCAACAAAGCAGATTTGAGCTTGTGTAAAGCAGCGTCACATTCCGAAAACCAAACAAAAGGAACTTTCTTACGTCGAAGGCAATGCAAAGGTGCTGCAATCTGCACTGCATTTGGTATAAACAGACTATAATAAGTGATTCTGCCCAACACAGACAGAAGTTCCTTCAAGTTCCTGGATTCTGGCAAGTCTCTAATCGCAGTGAAATGTGACGGTGAGGGGTGGATACCCTGTCCGTTAATCATATGTCCTAAATACTGAACCTAAGTTTGAAAAGAATTGCACTTGTCTCTGTTACACTTTAGTCCTGCCTGCAAAGTGATTTCCCTAAATCGCTCCAGGCAAATGCCGGGATGGTTCCTTTCAAAGGGCACGGCCGACTTCCTTCCCCGTCCTTCCCTAATCCGATGAGACCGATGCCCTTTCTGTCTGGTCTCCTTCCCCAAAACAACCAACCAATCCTGCCTGCAAAAATACAGTAAATATGGCATGGAAATTGTGCAAATGTTCGTCAGGGGTGCGACCTAATACAACTATATCGTCCAGATAATTGGAACAACCAGGGAAAGTGGCACACAACTGCTGCAAGTAAGCAGGTGCAAAAGCACAACCGAACGGAAGGCGGCGAAACTTGAACAATCCAAGGTGGGTGTTGATCACAAAATAGCGCTGTGACTGTGCGTCGAGCGGAATCTGAAAATACGCGTCCTGCAAGTCAATCATGGAAAATAATTTTCCCGCACCAAGCTTATCAAAAATGTCTTCAGGACGCGGTAAGGGAAACGTAGCTACCACTGTCTGGGGATTTACTGTAGACTTGAAGTCAGCACAAATACGGAGACGACCGTTTGGTTTCTTCACACACACACACACACACACACACACACACACACACACACACACACTATAGGTGAAGCCCACGGCGAAGCAGAAACAGGTTCAATGACACCACTGTCTTCCAAATGCTTAAGTTCAGAAGCTACGGCGTCGCACAGTGCGTGCGGTGCCGGGAGTGCGTGCCAGAAAATAGGCATGGCATTGTCTTTAACTACAACAGGCACTGCAAAGTCCTTGGCACAACCAAGTCCATCAGAAAAAGAGTTCAACAAAATCATCGCATAGTGCGGCAACACTGTCTGCATGGTCACCAGGGTTGATGCAAAGTACATTGTCCTGATTTGCGAGGCCGAAAAGTTCAAATGCGTGCATGCCAAAAATGTTCGTAGCATCACCAGAGTGGAGCACATGGAAAGACACAGTTTTCATCATTGTACCATACGTGGCTTGCTAACTACTCACACTGAGCACCGAGACTTCCTGTCCAGTAAATGCGGTCAGCGTGGAATGCGAATGACGAAGCGGGAGCGAACCAAGCAACTCATTCGTTGATTTGTTCAGTAAAGAAACTGATGCACAAGTGTCCAGCTGCATGCGAACAGTGTGTCCACAAATGTTCAAAGTCACAAAAAGTTTCCTCGCATCACGCTGAATGTGAGAGGAATTGTCTGGCAAAACTTGATTCACGTGACGAGCTGTCGAAGCACGTGAAGGAGAAGGCTTTGAATACATGGCATTAATATCCATAGGCTGATGTAAAGCAAGATCACAGTGGTTTTCGTCGCGGTGACGCCCACGTGAGTCATGTGAATGGGAGACAAGTTGTGAATTAGTGTTACTCTTAATACACACAGATTGCACATGTCCTTTCTTATTAAAAAAATAACACTGTGCTTGACGGGATGGGCAACTGTCCCGTGGGTGGGCACGAAAGCAGTTCAGACATGATTTCAGTTTCATAGAGGATGCCTGGTTTGAATCATGTTTACGTGCACTTGAGCAGTGCTGCGTGTCTGGCTGGGCTGGGTCCGGGCAGAAGGGCACGTGTTGTACTGTGCTGGCAATACAAACGCCCGGGCTCACGTTGAACGCGGAAGTAGCCATGTCTAATGTATCTTGTCTGTCTAGCAAGTCCACTACTTCCTGCAAATACGGGTTATTAAATCTGAGGATTTGTTTGCGGATGCGGTGATCCGCCACATTCTGCGCAATAGCGTCTCTAATCATTATATCTGCATATGAGCGTCCACACGAGCAATTTAAGGCAAAATCATAACTTAGTCCCTGAAGGTCCGCTAACCAAGATTTATTCGACTGAGTAGGGCCACACCGGAGGCAAAAGAATTTGTAGCGTGCAGCTACCACATTTACACTGTAACGAAAGTGGGAGTTCAAAGCATCAATCACTTCATTGTAAGTTTTAGTTTCTGGGTGGGTGGTGGGAAACAATTTCACGATTACACGGTACAACAGAACACTCGCGTTGGCAATGGAAAAAGGCAAGCCACTCTGTACCTGATACATTGTATGCTGCGAAGTGCGCCTCGAGCTGGGCGATATATTGTGGCCAGCATTCAACGTCAGGATTGAAGGCACGAAATGGTGGCGCCGTCGGCGACGGTGTCGGTACAGGCGGTGGCGTTGGAGGCGCTGAAGTAGCTGCAGTTTGTAGCGTGACCAGTTCATTTATGGTAGCAAACAGCTGTGTCATTTGGTGAGCCTGAAAACGTACAAGATCGGACAGCGAAGCCTGTTCCTGTGGCGAAGCCATGGTTTACACAAATGAAAGTCTTATACTGAAGCTAGTACGAAAAGAAAGCAGTACCGAGCAAAAAAGGAAACGATAGGGGAAAGCTTGTTACCAACTTTTGTATCCCGCCTGGAAGGTGGCATGTGGATAGGAGCAGGAACAGGAAAAATACGTTGGTACTGCATGTAAGTAAAAGTGGTTTACTGGAGCCTGAATATATATACAGAGGCATACATAACTTGTACAGATGAGCACAGTCTCAAGCTGAAGCTAAGTGTCCCGGCTGTCTGCTCTTGATCAAATGGGTTGAATCTGTAGCGGAGCTCGTAGACCTGGACAGCGCCTGCTAGAGGGCGCTGCCGTAGGTGTTGGTGTTGTAGTGCCAACCTACACCGTGGCATAGTAGCTATCGATACCACATTCCTGCCTGTCGTAAGAAGCGATTAAAAAGAATCTCCTAGCTTTCAGCTTAATGAGTTACACTCCCCTTTCAAGGTTTGACCTCCACACTGTCCAAATTTTTCTGAAGTGCGGGCCATTTGGGGAAGGACGCCTACCATGCTGCAACATATTTCTCTCGTGCAATTATACCTTTTGCACCTCTTATTGTCATGGCTCTCCAAATCCGATTGCAATCCACCTATTTCGGCGAGTATGCATTGCGGGGTACATCATCTACTTCCGTTGTCCGCTGTCCTCTTTTGCCCCCATGACAATATTGACTTTCTCTGCACCCGATATCCAGCACAGTAGCCAGTCCACCATGTCCGTCATGTACCTGTTTGGTTGTAGCCCCTGACAACACAGGGATTGCACTGCTGATGCCTGACCTGCAACCTCCCCACATATGGCAAGGATTAGATGTCTGTTGTCTTGGGGCATCAGGATTCCCGGCATCTGTCATCGTGCCAGGTTGCCTTTGCTGTGGCTGGGTGGCACCTGTGGGGAGAGCCCCTGATCGGAGTGGGTGGCACCAGGATGGATGACCTGCAATGAAGCTGATCAAGTAATCTCTTCCTGGTGACCGAATGGCCCCAGAATTCTCTAAGAAGGGCAAGGTAGACTCTAATGCAGCAACACAGTGACACATGACCCCAAATCGCTCCCATACCTCGGGCTCCTATTTGGCTACAAAGCCCCTATTTTGTTTGATGAAAACCTGGAAGACAAGTCTGGGAAAGTGGCTGCACTGTCAAAAATGAGAAATGGGTCAGTCCTGATTCAGACAGCATCCCCAGCCCATTGCTGGGCATTGCTCGCCTGTGACCAGCTGGATGATATTTCTGTTTTTGTTATCCCCCATAAAAGCCTCAACATGGTCCAGGGTATTATTTTCCCTCGTGATCTTCTCTTAAAGTCCGCCGATGAGCTAAACACCAGTTTGGAACGGTGGGGTGTTCACTTAATCTGGCACATCTATAGGGAACCAAAATAAAATAGGTTTGCTACCAGTGCCTTCATCTTGGCCTTAGAGGGTGATTCCTTACCTGGAAATGTCAAAGTGATGGTATACCATTGTGATGTAAAACCAAACATCCCTCCCCCATGTGGTGCTTTAAGTGCTGGAAATTTGGGAACATGTCTTCCCGAAGCAATGCCAGTGCCAAGTGTAGATGCTGCAGATGTCCATTGCATCCGAATACCCCATGTGCACCTCCTCCCACATGTGTCAATTGTGGAGAGCACCACTCCCCTGCTCTTCGGATTGCACAGTACTCCAAAAGGAGTGGAAAAATTATGGAGTGCAATACCCTGGACCGGCTGACTTACCAAGAGGCTAAACAGAAATATGAATGGTTGCACCTCATTCGCTTGACATCTTCATATGCTGCAGCTACATTGACATCACCCTCACTGACAATGGTAGTGTCCTTGTACAGTGGCTCCTCAGGGCCACCCAACTACATCCCCCACAACCACCCACCTCCCACCCCCTTGGTGTTTGGGGGCACTTCTTCCGTTGCTCCCAAAGCTTCTACTTTGGGGGCAACACCTCTTCAAATGCCGTGGACATCGGTCCCCACCCCCCAGCTGGAGAAGCAACAGCCTCCTCTGGTCCCTTTTGCATGGAAAGGGTCCCTCGGGACTCTCCTTGTGAGGTCTTCACAAGTGCAAAAATGGACATCAGCCAGTGGCTGAAGGAGCCATGAGATGCTGGTCAAAGGGCTTCACCCTCTTCCTCTGTCCCTGATGCTACTTCAGGAAGCCATTCCATCAAACCCCTAAAGAGCAGAGAGAGGGCAAACTGATGAAGAAATCGGTCAAGAAACATGAGACTCCGGTGGCCCCCACACCAACTCTCCTTGCCAGTTCTGCATCTGAGGACGAGGTGGAGATTATTGTGTCCCTGGAGGACCTAGATGTTGCCAGCATCTCGGCTACCATGAAAATGGATAAACACACACACACACACACACACACACACACACACACACACACAGAGAGGCTTTTTCTCCCACCTGACTGGATTATGACAACTCTTGTCTTACACCTGCTTTTTGCATTGCCCATCAGGAAACCTTGTTTGCTGCAATGCGAACTCCTGCACTTCGTGGCCCCCGAGGGTACTCAGAAATCATGATGACTGTAACAGGGTGTCAGGCGGAGTCTGTATTTATGTCCTTACCTCTGTATGTAGTGAACCTGTGCCCATTCACACACCTTTAGAAGCTGGGGCTGTCAGTGTCAGGGTGAGGACAATGCAGTAAATTACCATCTGCAACATCTATCTTCCTCCAGATGGTGAAGTATCGCTCCATGTATTGGCTGCACTTATAACACAAACCCCCCTCCCCTTTCCCCTGTTTTCTGCTTCTGGGTGATTTTAACACCCATAACCCTTTGTGGGTTGAAACCAATATTACTGGCCATGGTAAAGGTGTCAAGGACCTTTGCCTCCTAAATATCGTTACCCCCACTCATTTCATCGTGGCACATGGAACACACTTGGCCCTTGATCTCCCAGTTCGAGTCCTGGCCTTCTTTCGTGTATACAATGAAGAGTGCATGATGACTTGTGTGGTAGTGACCACTTTCCACTCATCCTGTACCTCTCCCAGTGTACTCACCTGGACGCTAGCCCAGATGGGCTCTTACCAAGGGTGAATGGGACACTTGATGAGGTGATCCAGACCATTATGTCTATCATTGTTTCTGCAGCTGAATCAGCAATACCTAGTTCCTCAGGTTGCCCCAAGAAGAAGATTGCCTTGGTGGTCACTGGAAATTGCAGATGCCACTGGAAATTGCAGATGTCGTTAGAGACCATAGGTGGGCCCTCCAATGTCATAAATGTCAAGCGTCCATATAGCACCTCCTTGCCTTCAATGGCTCTGTGCTCAGGTCCATAAACTCATCAAATGATGGAAGGAGGATTGTTGGGAATGATAGATCTATATATGACCATTGGAACATGGACCTCTTCTCCCAGGTTTGGACTAATTTAAGATACCTTAACAGATATCAGACCCCTGGACTTTCCATAGATATACTGACCATTGCAACATGGACCTCTTCTTCCCAGGTTTGGACTAATTTAAGATACCTTAACAGATATCAGACCCCTGGACTTTCCATGTATATACTGACCCAGACGCAATCACAGAGCGTCTTGCTGAGTATTGTGCTTGCAACTCTGCGTCTGAGCATTAGCACCCCACCTTTTGTCTCCTAAAACAGCAGGTTGAACACAACCACCTATATTTTGCTCCATGCCACCCTGAGCTGTATAATGCACCCTTCAGTGAGTGCGAATTTTTCAATGTCCTTGCCGATTGTCCTGACACGTCCCCTGGGCCAGAATGCATCCATCCCCCAAAGATTAAAAATTTGTCAGCAGAGTAACAATACCACCTTGTTGGTGACTTCAGCCACATGTGGAGTGATGGTGAATTCCCATTGCAATGGCGATAAAGTACTGTCGTTGCAGTGCTCAGACCTGGTAAGGTCCAGCTAGATGCAGATAGCTATTGTGCTATCAACCTCACCAATGTTCTGTGCAAGCTGCTCGAACGGGTCGTGAGCCAGCGTCTCTGTTGGCTCCTTGAGTTTTGGGGCCTTTTGGCTCCGCCCCAGGATGGTTTTCACCAAGGTCGCTCCACCACTGACAACTTGGTATACTGGAGTTTGCCATCCAAACTGTCTTTTTCCACTGTCAGCACCTTATTGCCACCTTTTTTGACCTAATGAAAGCCTATGACACCACTTGGCGCTACCAGATCCTCGCTATTTTGCTCAAGTGAGGTCTCCGGGCCGGTTTCAAATTTTTTTTATACCGAACTTTGTCACTCCACACAGTTCCCCCATATACAAGAGAAAGGGGTCCTGCAGGGCTCTGTCCCGAACGCCCTACTCCTTTTAATTGCCACTAATGGTCTCGTGGCAGTGGTGGGGTCATTAGTATCACCCTTCTTATAGGCTGATTACTTTTGTTTTTCTTTTTGCCCATCTACAGTTGGTGTAGCTGAACATTGATTGCAGGGACCCATACAAAAGGCACAGTCATGGGCCCTCACTTGCAGTTTTCAATTTTCAGGCTCCAAGACTTGCATTATGCACTTTTCTCGTTGTCATACTGTCCAGCCACATCCAGAACTTTACCTCAATGATAAACTGCTTAAGGCAGTGGAGACTTACCACTTTTTAGGAGCTATCTGAACGAGGCCGGTGAACAGACTACTCGTGGAAGCAGGTGTTCCTCCATTGCAGGTCAGGTAACAACATCTGCTTGCCATTTGTACTGCACATATTCATGGCTTGCCTGAACATCCAAATTCTCCTTTTCCCCACCAAGGCGATCCAACTCCCACAACAGTGGCCGCGATCAGGGAATCCAGTTGCAGTCTGCATCCGATCCCTTCTTACTGAATTCGAGACTTTCTCTCTATAATCTTTCCAGCGGGTACACTCACAGACACCTCCATGGTCCATGCCTCAGTCACAGCTTCGACTGGACCTATCGCAAGACCGAAAAGACTCAGTTCCTCTTGAGGCCCTCCTCTGCCAATTTTTCTCAATTCTTGGCGAGTTCTAGAACTCGGAGATTGTCTCCACTGATGGCTCGATGGTCACGTTGGCTTCGCTTATGCTCATGCTGGATATACTGAACAGCCCTCCCAGATGGATGACTGCAGTTTTTCCACTGCAGCATTGGTAGCCATCTCTCGCGCACTTGAGCACCTCTGCTCCTGCACAGGTGAGACCTTTGTCATCTGTAGTGACTCCTTAAGCAGCCTACAAGCTCTCGACCAGTGCTTCCCTTGCCATTCTTTGGTAATGACTATCCAGCTGTGTCTTTATGCCCTCAAAAACAGTGGATGTTCAGTGTAGTTCATTTGGACCCCAGGACATGTCGGGATCCTGGCCAATGAACTTGCTGAGAAGCTGGCCAAACAGGCTACTGGTAAACCGACCATAGAGATCGGCACACTGGAGACTGATCTCTGATCAGTCTTACACGATGAAGTTTTTGGGATCTGAGATACTGCGTAGCACACCCTCAGTACACCAAATAAACTGTGTGTTATCAAGGAGATAACAAATGTGTGGAGTTCATCCATGCGAGCCACTTGTAGGGTCTCAATTGCCCTTTGCCGGCTCTGCATCAGCCATACTTGGCTAACTCATGGTCAGCACCTCCATTGTGAGGACCTAGCTCAGTGTCACTGCAGTTCCTACATGACTGTGGACCACATCTTGTTGGGCTGCCCAGTTTTAGCTGCAATGAGGTGGTGTTTTAACCTTACTACCACACTGCTTACAGTGTTAGGAGACAGTGCCTTAACAGTTGGTCTAGTTCTATGTTTTATTAATGGGGGGGTTTTTATCGCACATTCTAAGGGTGGGCATCGGGCCTTCTCCCCTAAGGCTTCTCCTTCCCTCCATTTCAACTTTTCCTCACTCTTTCTTTGCTGCTTATGCACCTTTGTGTTAGTCTTTTCACTGTCTGTGTTTCTCTAGCCCTGTCTTTTAGGCTGGAGATTTAAGTGTGTTGCACAGTGGCTGGCTCATCTGCTTTACCTTTTAGTGCATACGTTTCTGTTTTGCCTTGCTGCTTTCGTTTTCTCTTTCAATGTTGTTCCCAGTTAGATTTCTCCCTTTTTTACTTTCCCGGACTGTTTGGGGGACTGGTTTTAATCCATGACCTGTTTGAATGTGGGGAAGGGGACTGATGACTCTGTAGTTTGGTCGCTTTCTTTCCAAACCAACCAACCAACTTCCATCATCAGGTGGATTTACATTTGTTAGTATGACGTGTGTGTGTTTTGGAGGAACTTGTGACACTGTCTACAAAACACTATTTCAGAACATGGGTAACGCATCACATGTAAACTGTCATATTTTGTAAACAAAGCTGGTGTCTGGAAACTACTAGGTGGAAAGAGCATATACATACATCAAAAAAAGTTTTGCATCACCCCGGTTCCCAGAACTCCTGAAGATAGTCATTCACTATGGATATTGTATCACAGACACAGTCCATTTGACTGTTCAGAGATGTCACTAAACCCGCCCAAAGATGTAAACAACCATGCATGAGCAGCACCTATTAGACGGAGGGGGTCCGACAGTCAATCAGTTCCAGTCATTTCACCAGGTAGGAGGTACACAGCTTGTGTTGTCTGTAGTTCATCCATGCCTAGATGATCAATACTGCGGTTTGATAGTGTCTGCATTGTTACTTTGTGCCAGGAGGGGCTCTTAGCAAGGTAAGTGTCCAGGTGTCTCGGAGGGAACCAAAACGATGTTGTTCGGATATGGAGGAGATACAGAGAGAGACAGGAACTGTCTATGACATGCCTCACTCAGGCTTCCCAAGGGCTACTACTGCAGTGGATGACCGCTACCTACAGATTATGGCTCGGAAGAACCTTGACAGCAACGCCACCATGTTGAGGAATGCTTTTCGTGCAGCCACAGGACATCGTGTTACGACTCAAACTCTGCGCAATAGGCTGCATGATGCGCAACTTCACTCCCGACGTCCATGACAGGGTCCATCTTTGCAACCACGACACCATGCAGCGCATTACAGATGGGCCCAACAACATGCCGAATGGACCACTCAGGATTGGCATCAAATTCTCTTCACTGATGAGTGTCACATATACCTTCAACCAGACAATTTCGGAGACATCTTTGGAGGCAACCTGGTCAAGCTAAATGCCTTAGATACAATGCCCAGCGAGTGCAGCAAGGTGGAGGTTCCCTGCTGTTTTGGGGTGGCATTATGTGGGGCCAACATACACCTCTGATGGTCATAGAAGGCGCTGTAATGGCTGTATGATACGTGAATACCATCGTGCAACCGATAGTGCAACCATATTGGCAGCATATTGGCGAGGCATTCGTCTTCATGTACGACAATTCGTGCCCCCATCGTGCACATCTTGTGAATGACTTCATTCAGGATAACGACATCGTTCAACTAGTGTGGCCAGCATGTTCTCCATACATGTCTGGGATAGATTGAAAAAGACTGCTTATGGACGATGTGACCCACCAACCACTCTGAGGGATCTACGCAGAATCGCTGTTGAGGAGTGGGACAATCTGGACCAACAGTGCCTTGATGAACTTGTGGATAGTATGCCGTGAGGAATACAGGCATGCACCAATGCAAGAGGATGTGCTACTGGGTATTAAAGGTACTGGTGTGTACAGCAATCTGGACCACCATATCTTGAGGGTCTCGCTGTATGGTGGTACAACAGGCAATGTGTGGTTTTCATGAGCAATAAAAAGGGCGGAAATGATGTTTATATTGATCTCTATTTCAATTTTCTTTACAGGTTCCAGAACTATCAGAATTGAGGTGATGCAAAACTTTTTTTGATGAGTGTAGCAAAAGAGAAACATTATCACAAAGTAGAAAGAATATACATCACAACAACATTATTATTTTGGAATTGGTTTTGAAGGATTGTGGAGTTCTCTGTTTTGAGGTGCTTTAATACATGCAGTTTTAGAAGGTTATGTAGAAGGGAAAAGGAAGCGAGGAAGGAAGAGATTCCAGATACTGGATGACATGATAGACGGTACAACATACAGCAGCCTTAAGAAGGAAGCAATGGATCGCGGAAAATGGAGAGGCAAAGGACCTTCTAATATAGCAGATAACTGATGATGATGAATACATGCACTGGAATAAGTATTTCAGGTTGTATATAAATCCGATTCTGTCTGTTTATGTAGCTTAAATTTCATACTCTTTTATATAAATTGCAAACCTTAAATACCATAAATATGTTGGCAAGAGTGGTAAAATTATACATAAATAACATTTTTGTTTGGGATTCAGAGATAAGATGAAAGGCTGGAGGGAGGCAGAGGGAGATTGGGGTGGAGGGGGGGGGAGAGAGAGAGAGAGAGAGAGAGAGAGAGAGAGAGAGAGAGAGAGAGAGAGATTGCTTAATGCTTTAAAATATGCAGATATGCAGATAGTTGTGCAGTTTGCGCTGTTAGTTGATGTACATATACTTTCAAGCTGACAGGGGTTATGAGCTTTTGGTGTAAATGAGGCCAGTCCATTGTGCATTTGGGGAATGTCATGATAACATAACTAAATATTTATGGTAAATATTAAGGTAGGTGCTTGTGCCTGCTTGCATGTGTGCATGCACACTGCAAATTAAATAACATAGGCTGTTGAAAACAGAGATGATAAGATTGTAAATGTTGTCATTTTTGTTATTTAGGATGGATTCAGGTTGTTTTCTTTGGTGTTTGTATATTTGCAGTGTTTCAAGAATGTCGAGTTTTTTGCCATCATGTTGTATATGTAGAATGCTGATTCTTGTTGTAAACATGGTGTATTGTTTCATACAGGTGGGTGACTATTGTTGTGTGGTATTTGTTGTTTTTATAGTAGTTCCATGTGTTCCTTGAATTTAATATTAAATGATCTATCTGTCTGGTTTATGTGGAACAGTCCAAACATTCAGTCGTGTACACACCCGTGTAATGAAGTGCGTTTCATGTGTTGCTGTTGTGAGGTAACTTCTGTTCAGTCTTGTTGTCTGTGGTAAAGGATATGTTTATGCCTTTTCATTTGAAGAGTTGGCTGTCTGATTTGAAATATTACCTAGAAATGGGACTGTATGAAAGATGTCAGCTATTGCAAATGCCTATAACAGCTCCATAGAAGGCACCTTAAAAATGACATATCAGATTGCCAGTGTCTTCAAACAAAAAGGCATAAACATACCCTTTACTATAGATAAGAAGATTGAACAGAAGTTACCTCACAACAGCAACAAACGAAACCCACTTCATCACATAGGTGTTTATAACATTGAATGTCTCAACTGTTCCACATAGATCAGACAGTTCGATCATTTGAGATTAGATTCAAAGAACACATGACACCACTAAAAAACACATCATCAGTAGCCACCCACTTGTATGAAACAGTAAACCATGTTAAAAACACAAGTATCAGCATCCTACACATCCAACCTTAAGGCGAAAAACTAGACATCCTTGAAACACTCCAAATATACAAACACCAAAGAAAATAACTTGAATCCATTTTAAATGACAAAAATGACAACATTTACAATAGTATCATCTCTGTTTTCAGCAAAGCCTACATCATTAAATTTGTATGTGCACCCCCCTCTCCCCCCACCACCCTCCCCCCTCCCCCCCACCCCCCACCCCCGCACACACACATATATACATTATATATACATACACACCTACCTTAATGTTACAAATATATGATCACACCAACAGCTTGCAACAGCTTGGACCCACTGTCAGCTTGAAACTAAATGTACATCAACCAACAGTACAAATTGTACAGCTATCTGCATATTTTAAAGCATTAACCCACGTCTCTCTCTTTTTCTCTTCCTGTCCCTCCACCTCCAGCCTTTCATCCTTATCTCTGAATCCCAAACAAAACTGTTATTTATGTATAATTTTACCATTCTTGCCAACTTAATTATTGTACTTAAAGTTTGCAATTTATCTAAAAGAGTATGCAATTTAAGCTATATTTACATGACAGAATTGGATTTATACACCACCAGAAATATTTATTCCAATGTATGTATGTATTCTGCACATCAAAACAAAGATCTGTACAATACTTCAAAACTTATTCCAAAATAATAATGTTGTTATGATGTATATTCTTTGTACTTTTTGATAATGCTTCTCTTTTGCGATATGCTCTATGCACCTAGTAGTACCCAGACGCCATCTTTGTTTACAAAATATGACAGGTTACATGTGATATGTTAAGACAATGAGAGGAACCTGTGACCCCTGGAGGTATTATTTAGTACTTGTTTTAGTTTCACTGTTAGATATATATGTTTTGTTTTTAGTGAAAAAGCTGCCCAAAAGCGTGTTCTGAAATAGTTTTTTTGTAGACAGTGCCACAAGTTCCTCCAAAAATCACACCACACACATTTGTCGTACTAACAAATGTAAATAGAGTTAAACCTCCAAAATGTGTCATGGAGATAAATAAACAATGTCTGGTTGCAGTAAACTTGTTGTTTCAGTCGATGTCAATAACAGTCATGATAAAGCCTAATCTAAAATGTTCACACCTATATATTTCCATGTGAGCTCATATTTCCCTTATTTTATTATGATGGATCATTTCTCCCTGTGTAGGTCGGCATCAACAAAATATTTTCATATTTGGAGAAGAAAGTTGGTGATTGAAATTTTGTGAAAAGATCCTGCCCCAACGAGAAACACCTTTATTTTAATGATATATACCCCATATCTTGTATTATGTCCTTGACACTCTCCCCTTCCCCTATTTCTCAATAATTGAAAACATGTTGCTCTTCTTTGAACTTTCTCTATGTACTCCGTTAATTGCCGGCCGCGGTGGTCTCGCGGTTCTAGGCGCGCAGTCCGGAGCCGTGCGACTGCTACGGTCGCAGGTTCGACTCCTGCCTCGGGCATGGATGTGTGTGCTGTCCTTAGGTTAGTTAGGTTTAAGTAGTTCTAAGTTCTAGGGGACTGATGACCACAGCAGTTGAGTCCCATAGTGCTCAGAGCCAACTCCGTTAATCCTGTCTTGTAAGGATTCCACCTCATGCAGCATTATTCCAAAAGAGTACAGACAGGTGTAGTGAAGGCAGTCTGTTTAGTAGATCTGTTGCATCTTTTATGTATTCTGCCAATAAAACACAGTTTTTGGTTTACCTTCCCCACAATAATTGCTGTGTGTTCTTTCCACTTTGAGTTGTTTATAATTGTAACTCCTAGGTATTTAGTTAAATTTACTGTCTTTAGATTTGATTGACTTATTGTGTAACCGAAGTTTAACGGGTTCCTTGTAGCACTAGTGTGGGTGACCTCACACTTAAATCATTTAGGATCAACTGCCAATTTTCACACCATGCAGATATGTTTTCTAAATCATTTTGAAATTTGTTTTGATCTTGTGATGACTTTACTAGACAATAAATGACAATATCATCTGCAAAAAACCTAAGATGACTGTTCAGATTGTCTAGATTGTCTCCTAAATAATTTCTGTAGATAAGTAATAGTTGAGTGCCTGTAAAACTACCTTGGGGAATTCCAGAAACCACTTCTGTTTTACTTGATGACTTTCTGTCAGTTACTATGAACTGTGACCCCTCTGACAGGAAATTACAAATCCAGTCACATAAGTGACACTGTATTCCATAAACATGCAATTTGATTACAAGCTGCTTGTGAGGTACAGTATCAAAAGCCTTCAGGATATCTAAATATAAGGAATCAATTTGAAATCCTTGGTCAGTAGCATTCTACACTTGGTGTTAGTAAAGAGCTAGTTGTGTTTCACAAGAACGATGTTTTCTAAATCTGTGTTGACTGTGTGTCAGTAGACCATTGTCTTTGAGGCAATTCATAGTGTTCAGACACAGTATATGTTCCAAAATCCTGCTGCATATCTTTGTTAATGATATGGGCCTGTCATTTAGTGGATTACTCCTACCTTTCTTGAATATTGGTGTGTGTGACATGTGCAACTTTCCAGTCTTTGGGTACAGATCTTTCATTGAGTGAGCCGTTGCACATGATTGTTAATTGTGGAACTGTTGCATCCGCATACTCTGAAAGGAACCTAATTCGTATACAGTCTAGACTGGAAGACTTAGTAACTCTGCTCCAGCAGCACTGGCATTTATAGTATTTCCATTGCTGTCATGCAGAGAAGGCATTGACTGTGTCTTGCCACTAGCATACTTTATGTACAACTAGAATCTCTGTGGATATTTTGAGACAAAGTTTATTTGTGGAAACTATTATAAGCATCTCACATTTGAATTCCATGCGAAATTTCAAGCTTCTGTAAAAAAAAAAAATTGACAATCAAGGAGGATTTTACATTAGTTTAAATTGGCATGCTTTTTTCATTGTTTCCGCAACAGTGTTCTGACCTGTTGTATGTACCAAGAGGGGTTAGCTCCAGTGTTTGTTGATTTATTTGGTATAAATCCCTCAGTTGCTGTCATTACTGTTTCTTTGAATTCAAGCCACATGTGGTCTACACTTACCTTGTTAATTTGGGAACAAGTTGAGATTGTCTCTTAAGAAGACATCAAGTGAATTTTTATCTGCATTTTTTGAATAGATATATTTTTCATTTATTTTTGGAGGATTTCGGAGTTAAGTTATGCAGTCTTGCTAGACAACTGTGTTTCACTAATCCCTGTATCTGTTTTGATGCATGTTATTGGCTCAGGATTATTTGTTGCTTAGAGGTCAAGTGTGTTTTCACAATCGTTTACTGTTAGAGGGGGCCCATGATCTAAATGTTTGAAATAATTTTCAGAGAATGTGTTTAGCGCAGATTTGGAAGTTGTTTTATGCATATTTCTGTGTTTAAACATGTATTTTCACCAAAATACTGAAAATAAATTCAAGTCGCCACCTACTATAATTGTACGAGTCGGGTACGTGTTTGGAATTAGACACAAGTTTTCGTTGAAGCTTTCAGCAATTTCTATATCTGAGTTGGGAGGTTGGTAAAAGGATCCAATTATTATTTTATTCTGGTTCTTGAGAATGATCTCTACCCATAATAACTTACAGGAACTATCTAGTTCTTATTGCTACAAGATAAAGTAGTTCTAACACCAACAAACAAGCCACCACCAACTGCATTTAGCCTATCCTTTATGAACACTGTTAGGACCTTTGCAAAAATTGCAGCTCAACTTATCTCTGGCTTTAGTCAGTTTTTAGTACTTATTTCGATATGAGCATCAGTGCTTTCTATTAGTGTTTGGAGCTCTGGTACTTTCCCAACTTAGCTAGGAGAATTTACAGCTGTTATACCAATGGCCCCTAGATCTATGTTCTTCCTCTGTTCAACCAGTACCCTTTGAGACTGAAGCCCAGTATGTGTTCCATTTTGACCCTCTTAACCCTGTCCACACCACACAGCCTCTTCCACCCTGGTCACAACCTCCTGCATGTAATGAACTCCTGACCTATTTAGTGGAACCTGAAACCCCACCACTCTATGGCATAAGTCGAGGAATCTGTAGCCTATACATTCGCAGAACTGTCTGAGCCTCCAATTCAGACCCTCCACTTGGCTCTGTATCTGAGGTCTGCAATCAGTCCTGTCGACTATGCTGCAAATGGTGAGCTCTGCTTTCATCTCGCTAGCAGGACGGGCAGCCTTTACCCCTTCTGATAGTCACTCAAAACCAGAGGGAATCTCTTCTGATCCAAAACAACACACGTCATTGCTATGACATGAGCCACCACCTGCAGTTGGCTGCACTTTCACGTCTGGAATGACTCCACCCATATGCACACGAAGTGCACATTGGCTTTCTTCTCCTCCTTAGCTGCCATGTCCCTAAGGGGCCCTATAATGTGCCTAACTGTCAATGCTCCCAACGACCAATAATCCCATGCTTTGTGATTGCCTGAATCTTGCAGGCTGAGAGGTGTTTCTTCTGAAGCAGGACAAGTGACTGCATCTGTCTGAGGGACAGTGTCAACCACAGCTAGCACCTGGAACCTGTTTGTCAGACTAACCAGGGAGGCCTTACATTGGCCCCTCGGGAATTTTTTCACAGCTTGCCATGCCTTAAGGCAACCTCCCACTCAACCACAGGTGAGGGATCAGCCTCAATGCAAGCAGTTACTGATCGGCAAAGTCATGGGTAGTACTGGACGTGTGTTGAATCCTCACAGTTGGCCCACAACAGTGATGCCCATCCACTGCAGCCTCAAGCTGTGTGACCAATATGGAGCTGAGAGCTAAGTGTCTCACCAACTCACCTAGCATCCACACACAGCAATCACAATACCTATCCATACTAAGGACCGTGGAAAACTATACTACACAGACAAACAAAGGATTATCAAATGCGGTACAGAACTCTACTGTAGACACCCACAAAAATCCAAGAAGTGTGTCTGATTAATTAGATTAACACACAGAAACTCAGAAACCAAACTACCAAAGCATACAGGTGAGACTAAATAATTAGCTCCCATTTAGAAACTTATAATATGTCACAAAATTGGTTTACTTTCCAACACAAACGAAAGTGTGAAAACTGTGTCTGTTAAATATTAAATTAACATGCTGAAATTTAAAACTACGCTACCAGAGCACGTAGATGAAACTATATAATTCGCTCCTGGTTAGGAACTCGTAAAATGTCACAAAATCAGATACTTCTCTGCTGTTGCTTGTGTTTTGGTCAGCTGCTGCTGCCATGCTACAAATCGCACTTTTATTATTTATTGTTTGGTCACTCATACTTATAGAAACCACACAGGCTGAAAAACTCAACTGGCTGTGGCAGTTTAATGTAAAGTATTCTCAAATGGTACTAATTTTATCAAGTTTAGGTACTATTCCATCTTGTGTAATAATAAGACCCAAGTTGTTTGTCTTTTTTTCTCCTAGGTTCAGATTTCTTTAGATTCACTGCGACCACAATCTGTTAATACTTGTATAATTGTTTGCAGATTCTCTTCCCGTGTTCCAGTGCAATCAGATGTCATCTGTGTATGCAGTAATTAAACTTGCCAGATGTTACCCTGTCTTTTATTAGATTTCCAAATCATCACATTCCACTTTTAAGATTTGGTTGTTACTGCTGACATCCAAAACAAAGTTATCTTCCCTGTACTTCTCATTTACTACAAACTGTGGGTTGTTTTATTGACTTGTCAACCTTTCTATTAACTCCAAACCTAATATGTAGTTTTCTTCTTTCTTCTACAGCGTTGCTCCTAGGTTGCATATCAGATACTTTGCAAAATATGGTATACTTTCATTTTATTTTCGTATGGTGTTCCCTGAATCACAACCATCTCTGTTGAAAATACTTTGTGCAACATTAACACTGTTGTTAACTGTTTTCTTATTTTCATGTTTTCTGAGCCAGGTCATTGGCTTCCATCACGTTTTTCCTGTTTCTCTTCATTAACTTTTGTTAACAATATTGTCTTAGGAATTGATTTGACATGTGCCAAGTTCTGGTACACCTTTGATCTTGACTTGTGTGATCTCAATAATGATCAGACATATGTTAAAACACGTCAATCTTCAAATTCAAGAACTGTGGATAGTGAAGGGTTATGTGTAAAATTCAGAACAGTTAATACTTTAGCATATGTTGTAAACACTTTGCTTACCTCGATACTGACATTGCTCTGTTGTGGGAAGGAGTTCAAAGACACGTGTCAGCTGTAGTAAGAAGGAACAACAGGAACCTCCAGTGGCAGCCTACTTCTATCTCATGTCTCGTGCCTTACATTTCTGACGATGAACAAGGTGCTGCTGTCACTGTAATATCTGAATGTTATATCAACATGTTAATAAAAATTTCCAGCTCCAAGACTCCATACATTTTCAAAACTTGACGTCCAGCACGCCTGGTTTTAACAAGATGGGGTTATTTGCATACTACTTGCTATGGCAGCAGGAAAACATTTGTTGGAGGATGACGTGATTTCAAGGAATACTAACATTGTCTGGTTGCCTCAGTCTCCTTACTTTTCAGTCTGTAATTTTCTTTTATGGAGGTATCTGAAGAGTGTCATTTACCACACTAGACAGGGAACAGTAGATGAGATCAAGACACAGATTAAAGAGGATATCACCACTATCCCAGGTGACACATTTCACTACTCTTTGTAAAACCTACAGATTTGGCTTACAGAATGTCGACACTAAAATGGACAGCATTTAACTGATTTAATTTTGGAAAAAAAAGGATACTTAATGCAATTTCCAATCCTGTTCAACATATTTTGAACTTCAAATAAATTTTTGTAGTGTTCCTTAATTTTTTCCTTATTTTATCTAATTATTTCAAAATTGCCCATTTCTCTTTGCCTTCCTTTATTAAGTCTGATGCAACATTACAAGAAGAACCATTGTGACATTTGCCTGAAGCAATGTCGGGATACCTTAATTAGGATAGCTTGACTTAAACCAGGGTGAATTCACTGAGATTGAAGCACTTCTTCACACCACTTCCTGTTCTCCTCCAATGTCACCCTCCCTTCTCCTTTGTTAATAGTTTTTGTCGGTAATTTTAGCTATTTTTACATATTCAAAATCGTGATTATTTTCAATATTGGTGACATTATGTACGGACTTAGTAATATATTATGAGACTTATTGGATAATATATTTCACAGGTTACACTGTAAAATGTGAGTGAGTAGATTTTAAATTTAACAGAATTGTGAATTGTCAGTTTGGACCAAGAACTACCATTTGGGAATAGGTGGCTACAGCTGCACAGAATTCATCCAATTTAAGTTTAAGTGCTACATTTAGTTTATTGTCAACCCCATGAGTGCTGTTACTGCTAGACTGCATTACTGAAAAAGATAGTGGTAAGATAGGTAATTTTTTAATAATTTCAAAAATATTAGAATATTAATACATAATTAGTAAACCAATTGTGATTCAATGACCTAAGAAAATAACACTAACTGTTAGAATTGTCAGATTTGGACTTTAAGTGTTAACTTGTAGAATTTGTATTTCAGCCTGCCATCAAACTGATTGGTATATTACAATATAAGTTATACCAAAATTGGACTAGTGACAATGATATGAGCACTATTACAATATTAGACCTTGGACTTCAAAGTTGTTTGAATATGTAACAACATAATGCTGTGAAATCAAAAGATTGAAATGATTTTCTGATATCTTATTATTTTCTTATTTTCTAGGCAGTTTGATCTTCGCACATCTCATGCCTGTAGTGGCACAGTTAATAATCTGTTAATCAATCTTGCCAACCATGTTGGCCGTGAAGCTGAAGCTAAATGTGTAGCTATCAATCCTCTGAGGGAAGAGCTGTTAGCTGTAGGAGCAAACGATCCATTCATTAGAGTCTACGATCGCAGAATGATCAAATTGCTAAATAAGGTCAGGTTCCCTCTGCTACTTTCTCTGAAGTAATCATGCTTTCTACTATGAGTTGCATTGTGATAAGTATAAAAAAAGAAAAATGAACTATTACAATTTCAGGATGTTCGAGTGCCGATGGGAAATCGGGCCCCAGGTGCAGAGGTTCCAGATAATCTTGTACAAGGATGTGTGACGTACTTTGTTGCAGGTAATTTGTAGACCAGCACATGAAGGAAATGTAATACAATGACTGAATGAATCAGTAAATGTTTTACACCATATGACTAAATTAATGGTGTTGTACAACTGGGTGGTAGATTTTAAAGCTGTAACTGAAAGAAACTGTAAACATAGCAAGTAATTCTAACTACCCTTGTACCATTTTACTGCCTACATTTTACAATACCACTTAGCCTGATGGTAGACACATGCCAACACTTTTTTGCTGTTTGAGTGCCTGACTATTGTCTTACAATGTCTGCATTATCTGCTATTTTCACAGAATCCCACTTCGGTTTTACAAAGATTTCTCTATGGCATTGGCCCATTACCTAGCCTGCATTTATCGTGAATCTGTCACCAAACACAAAATACCAAGTGACTGGAAAAAAGTGCAGGTGGCTCCAGTATATAAGAAGGGTAAAAGAATGGACTCACAAAATTACAGACCAATATCCCTAACTTTAGTTTGCTGCAGAATCCTTGAACATATTCTCAGTTCAAATATATTAAACTTTCTTAAGACTGAGAAGGTTATGTCCACAAATCAGCATGATTGTAGAAAGCATCACTCATGCAAAACTCAGCATGCCCTTTTCTCAAACGATTTACTATGAATTTTGGATGAAGGGCAATGGGTTGGTTCCATATTTCTAGATTTCCAGAGAGCATTTGACATGGTGCCCCATAGCAGGCTGGTAATGAAGATACGAGTGTGTAAGTAAGTTTACAGTTATGTGAGTGAGTGGTTCAAAGACTTCTTAAGTAATAGAACCCAGATTGTCGTCCTTGACGGCAAGTGTTCATCACAGACAAGGGTATAATCAGGAGGGCAGACGGTGCGAGCAGCAATCTGTGGTTGTTCGCTTATGATGCTGTGGTGTACAGTAAGGTGTTGAAGTTGAGTGACTGTAGGAAAATGTGAGATGAATGGCAGCTATCTCTAAATGTGGAAAACTGTAAGTTAATGTGGATGAGTAGGAAGAACAAACCTGTGATGTTCATTTACAGTATTACTAGTGTCCTGCTTGACACAGTGAAGTCGTTTAAATATCTGGGCAAAACATTGCAAAGCAATATGATATGGAACAAGCATGTGAGAATTGTGGTAGGGAAGGCAAATGGTCAACTTCGCTTTATTGGGAGAATTTCAGGAATGAGTGGTTTCACCTGTAAAGGAGATCGCATATAGGATGCTGCTGAGACCTATTCTTGCGTACTGCTCAAGTGTTTGGGATCTGTACCAGGTAAGATTGAATCAAGACATTGAAGCAATTCAGAGGCGGGCTGCTAGAGTTGTTACTGGTAGGTTCGAACCATAAGTAAGTGTTGCGGAGATGCTGCAGGGACTCAAATTGGAATCTCTGGAAGCAAGGTGATGTTCTTTTCGAGAAACACTATCAAGAAGGTTTAGAGAACCGGCATTTGAAGCTGTCTACCACATGATTGTACTGCCACCAACATACGTAGCACATAAGGACCACAAAGATAAGATATGAGGAATTAGGTACGGAATGGTGGCTTGTGGAGTATCGATGTAGATGTAGAAACAAGATTTCTTGTAAATTGTCGATCAACACACTCTTATGTAACTCTAAAAACCAACTGATGGTTACACTGTTGCTGTGGGTATTGTATAAAGGGTGTTCAAAAAGTTTTGCACAGTCGTCTCTATTTTTTTATTTTTTGCAGGAGGAGAATGAAATCTTTTGTGAACATACTTGGAACATGAGCCTACTCAATGTAGCCTCCATCACCTTTGATGCAGCTGGCCCTACATTCTTTCCATGATGTAAATGCACTTCGGTAAAATTCTGGGGATTGACTTTTACATCATCGCTTGACACAGGAAATAGGGTCTGTCTCACTATCAAATGTTTTACCGTGCTGGTGGGCCTTCAGATGACCAAAGAGATAAAAATCAGATGGAGGCAAGTCCGGACTGTTGGGAGAATGAGGAACAATTTTCCAACCCATTTTCCTGATTTTCTCCTGCATCATAAGGGTTGCATGGGGTTTTGCATTGTCATGGTGTAGTCTAATGAGCTGACCCTGAAGCTGTGGTTTGTGGGTCTTGATGGCATGTCGCAGCTTGTCCAGTGACAAACAGTAACTGTCCTAGTTAATTGTGGAGTCAGGTTCCAAAAGTCAATGAAAATGAGACCACACTGATCCCAGAAAAAGGAGACCGTTACTTTTCGGCCTGCTGTTTGTGAAAGTCTTGGTTTCTTCTTTCGAGGGGAACCCAGATGACACCACTCCATGCATTGGGTTTTGCTCTCAGGTTCAGACAAAACCAACCATGTTTCATCCTTGGTAATGACGCTTTCAAAACACTGTTTCCACTCTTTAGTAAATGTGTGTAGGTCATGAGACCCTCACACATTCTTCCTCATTGTTTTCATTTCTCTTGTCAATAATCTAGGCAACCAATGTGCAAAGATTTTTCTATACTCTAGTGACTGTACCAGTGATACCACATTACCCAATGACAAACGAGTCACTTCAGCAAGCTGTCGTGTCATCACACATCTGTTATTTTGGATGATTTGATCAGTGGTCTCCTTATTCACCTCACTCACTGCCACCTATGGTCTGCTGAATTGTGGATTGCCCAGTATAGAGAAATCACTGTCTTTAAACTTCTCCAACCACCGCTGCATACTGCTACAATCCACTGTGTCCTCCCCATAAACAGGGAGCAACTTCCTGTGAATCGCTGTGGAACTCCATCACCGACCGTTGTCGCAACCTGACATCTACTTCATGGCCCATTATGGCTCACCTGTAATTAAAAGAAAATACTTTTATATACCAACTTATAGCTAAACGTTCCAAGTATGTTCACAAAGAATTTCATTCTCCTCCCGCAAAAAATAAAAAATAGAGATGACTGTGCAAAACTTTCTGAATGCCCTTTGTATACAGCAGTTTTCTTATGGTTTTACACAAAAGTTTATGTAATCACCCTTATTAGTTGTGTGTTCATCAGTTGCACATTACCTTAGTCATGAATTTGTGGAATTAATGGAAATTTTATGAAGTTATTAACACCCAGTGACACTCATTTCTATGTGTGTAGGTCCTTGAATATAATGCACTGTTGTTTGAAAATCAAAACTAATCTAGGCAGATTGTAAGAGTTAGCTGCATTCCAAAAAAATGTTAGAGCATGCTGAGTGATTTCATTCAGCAAAAGAAAAAGTCTTTACTTTTTTGAAGATGAACTAAATAGTAATATAGGAGTCGATACCCAGGAAAATCCACCTATCCCACCTTTTTGAAACTGAATCGTAAGTTTAGATTACGTTTTTGTTAACCCTTTGACTGCTGGAGGTGCACCCTCTGCTTGGCGCGCTGCAGCCTGCGGCCTTATTTGGCTACCTGTGCCAAGTGCCTGTTCCTCGAGCCGCAACCTGGGTCGGAGCGGCCCGTGCTGTCCCACCTACCCTGTGCTAAATATTTCTGGCGTGACTACGACTCCAGGTGAAGCACTACTGTGTCCTCTCATGGCTGATGCAGAATAAATACTTCTATGTGGATGAATTACTGCAGAATCAAACTGATTTGTTAAAAGTATTTTCCGTTACTAAGAATTATATCTTGCTTGTAGTTTTTTTACATGATTTTTGTAGCTTATGCCAAAAGCCACGTTATCGTTAGATTTACCTCAGTACTGTACTGTTCTTTCTTACATACCTAAATAAACATCTGCATTTCTCTATGGGTCCCTCACTCTACGAACTCAAGAACAAATAAAATAAGCCATAGATTACAGATTACTGTACATTGTTTTTGTTGTTCAAAATGATGTATTTCGTCGTTTCTTGGATGATTCATATCACACTACAACATCAGAATTTACTGTGAGCAATGGTGAGAACAATTTTACTTCATTTTGTTAAACTTGTTTTGTGATGTGTTTAGAAATTTCACATGGCCTACTATTTGTTTCTGAGAATACAACAAACTGAGTGCTTACTCGGCTGCAGTCAGACACTTTACCTGTAGTGGGTACACTGTGTAAAGTGTTCCATCCAGGAACAGATGCAGCTGTCCTATGCTGGTGGTAATCAGTGCTCTTATAATCTGGAATAGCAGGAAATGATTGATTGTCTGCCACATATCTTTTTTCTTGTGCTCTATTTTTAATCATTGCACATAAGAATTCAACACATTTTCCAACATTTGAGAGCTGTGAAATCTCTGTCTTTTTGTTAGCACATTAAATTCACTTATAGATTCAAAGTCATGAACTGTAAATTTGGGAGTTCCTTTTACGCTTTGTGAATGTGTGTTCCATCCTTCTCTTTGATCCGGGCTTTGGACCAGCACTGGCAAAGTTAAATTGCTGGTAGCATTGTTGTATTTGTCCTGTGCTGTGATTAGTAATTTGTTTTTTTGTGGTAATTTTCAAAACAAGGTATGACACACAATGGTACATTGCAAGTTTTACATTCATACTTGCTTTCTCGATGCACTTTTCAGTTTCCAGCAAACCATGCATATATGTGTTAGCGTACTTTTCTTGGAATGCTCACTTGTTATAATGTTTGGAAAATGCCTTCCCACAAACCTTAGAGGATTATAATCAGAACACCTTCCCCTGCCAGCTTTTCTGTGCTCTGATCCATACATTTCTGTAAGTTCTCTTACCAGAGACAGATGAAACTCTGCTATCTACATTTTACGATGTGTTAGTGACCTGCGCAGGACATGAGTGTTTAAAACACACAGACCGAGAACATGAAGAAAGAACTTCTTATACCATTTTGTTGTTTTCCCTATACATCCAACGGAGCTACGCAGCACATCAGATGGTCAACTGCTCCCATATTAAGTTATAATCTACAATGCTTTGCGGTCTCGTAATTTTCTCTCCAATATTCTTGTCAGTCTTTCCCGTGTCAATCATTCATGTGGTGTTACATGTGGTCAACATCCACACTTCCCTTTTGTCACACCACTTTATAGTAAGTATAATATTAGTACACATAAACTGAATATCATGTCATTTCAGTTCTTCTGAAATTTCAGGATGTTACGTCTGTTCTTATGGACAGTACCACATGCATTAGTCCGATGACTGTGAAACCAGGAAAATAAGTCGGGTCTTGAATACCACTTGCTGAGCTAGAGGGTATGTCCCCGTTCTAAATAGGGCTTCATTAGTATTGCCACTATGTCATCACTGTTCCTCAAATTGTGGAACTCAGTTTCTGTTGATGTCCCTGTATAAACAATGAAATCGAAGACATAGTCAGTCTTACAATCACGTAACACAAATATTTTTATTCTATATCCACTCCGTTTCGATGGAGTGAATTGTCTGAAAGATAAGCTTCCTTTGAATAATAACAAACTTTCATCAATGCAGAGTTTATGATGTGGATTAAATGCACAATGGAAAGCTGTACAAACTTCATCATCAGTGTTCCTAATTTTGAATAATCTATCTTCTCCAGTATTGGCAGAGTTGTCACCGAAATGTAACAGTCTTATAAGTAACAAATAGTGGTCTCTTGACATCAGTTCACTAAAAACTGGAGTATTTAGAACAACATCTGTGGTCCAGTATTTTTTAATTTTCAATTTTTAAACGCAGGGCATCAGAAGACAAACAGCTATGAAATGATACAGTTCTTCACATTCCATAGCTTTCCACTTTGATATTCGAGAATGCACTGATTCTGGAGTGTTCCCTTGGTGAATAAATAAAACCAATTCATTTTGTCAGTTGCAGATTTCATCAGTTCTTCTGTAAAGAATAACATGAAAACTGACAGAATACTTGGCTCATTCCCTATTTGACACACATGGCCCAATAGTGTATTATCAAAGCGTGATTGACTGGCCGAAAAGATTTTCTTTCCAGTCAAATCTATTGCTAAGATGTGATTTCTTTATCTCCGTTTCAATATCACTTTCTGAGTCTTCAGATTCAGAACAACTAACATCTCTTGTTGAAACATGAGACTGCATTGACACCTCTGCTGATGTGGATGGTGTATTTTTATTTATTTATTATTTCATTTCATGTTCCGTAGATCCTGGTAGCAAGTGGATCGCAAGGATATGGAACGTGTCAGATTCTACATAGTTCAAATATAACTTGTGTAAATACAATAAAAAGATACAATGTAAATAAAAATCAACTAAACAACAGCACAATCAATTAACATAAAATTGTGTTTCACATATTAAGGATGAGTAATATATTTATGATATGGAATGTGTCAGATTGTACACAGCCGAAATATATCTTACATAAATAAAAGATACAATGTAAATAAGATATCAGCTAAACATCAGCACCTTCAGTTAAAAGAACATTTTTATTTCACATGTTAAGGATGTGCAATATATACAGGAGTCAAGATAAACTAAATATTCCAAAGGAAATGCAGGAATACCAATAAATCATTGTCATATGCCTATGATAGTACTCAAAATAAAATTAATTATTCTAAGTTTACAACACTTACAAATTTGGTGATTATATACATTTTCTTTCACATATTCATCAACTGTATAAAAAGATTTCTCTGTCAGGTACACCTTCAGAGTTTTTTTGAATGCTGGCAATCTTTTGTGAAGGCATTTTGTGTGTGGTGGGAGAGCATCAAACAGCTTAAAGCTGGAGTAATAAGCTCCCTTTTTAAGCCGCAGGGAGGCTTTTCAGTTCAGTGTGCAGACTGTTACTGGTTCTTGGGTTATAGTCATGAAATTGGCTGTTATCTTTGTAGATAGAAGGGTTTTTACAGACAAAGGTCAAGAAAGAAAAGATATATTGTGAGGAGGTGGTAAGAATCCCCATCTTTCGAAACAAGCGCCTGCAAGAGTGCCTGTGATGGACACCACTGATTATTCTAATGACCTTTTTTTTTTTGCAGTGAAAATTTTCTTTGCAAGAGGTTGGTTCCCCCAGAATATAATAGCACATGACATTAATGAATGAAAATAGCTGAAGCACAAAGCCTTAATGGTGTCTACGTCATCCACTGAAGCCATAACCTGTAGTGCAAATATTGCTGAGCTAAGTGTTTTATAAAGATGAAGAATGTGTGCTTTTTTATCTGTATTGAGTGAAAGACCATTTGAAGAAAACTAGTTTACACTATCATTGAAAACTTTATTCGTAGTTTGTACAAGATTGTTGTCTGTAAAATTGTAAGTTAGAATTGTAGTGTCATCTGCAAAAAGTGTAAACTTACTGTTTGTATCAGAACAAAGTGGTAGATCATTAATGAAGATGACAAATAGCAGTGGACCCAAAACAGAGCCTTGTGGCACACCACAACGTACTGAGCCCCACTGCCGGCCGGAGTGGTCGAGCGGTTCTAGGCGCTACAGTCTGGAACTGCACGACCGCTACGGTCGCAGGTTCGAATCCTGCCTCGGGCATGGATGTGTGTGATGTCCTTAGGTTAGTTAGGTTTAAGTAGTTATAAGTTCTAGGGGACTGATGACCACAGCAGTTAAGTCCCATAGTGCTCAGAGCCATTTGAACTGAGCCCCACTCGGATGAGGCAGGTTCTCTGGATTGGCCATTCAGCATTACAGTCTGCTTTCGTTCCTTCAGGTATGGTTGGAGCCACGAACCAATGGTACCATCCAAACCATAACATTCTGCCTTTTTCAAAAGGATTAGATGGTTTACACAATCAAAGGCTTTTGAGAGGTCACAAGAAATACCTACTGGAGACATTTTTTTTGTTGATGGCTTCCAGAACTTGGTTGGTGAAACAGAATACTGCTTGTTCTGTAGAAAGACCAGCACGAAATCCAAACTGACTCTTGTTTAGGATATTGTGGAAGCTAAGGTGATTGACAGTCAACCTGTGCATGAGTTTCTCAAGAATTTTTGAAAACATGGTTAAGAGGGAGATTGGGTGATAGTTTGTAACATAGTTTTTCTCACCTTTTTTAAAGAGTGGTATCACTACAGCTAGTTTTAGCCTGTTGGGGACTATTCCTTCATGCAGAGATGTATTGAATATGTTGCATAATACTGGACTTACGTATTTATAGCAATATTTCACAATTTTACAGGAAATATTGTCCATACCAACAGACTTTTTATATTTTTTAATGAGGTAATAATTCTTCCAATCTCTTTTAATGTAACATGAGGTAAGGATAGTTGTGGGGGTCTATTATTGATAGATTTCTGTAGAAGAGCCAATGACTCGTCCACAGAAACTTTAAGCCTGTCTTCTCTGCTGCTGACAAAAAGTGCCTGTTGAAGATTTCTGCAACCATTTCAGGTTTCTTTACAATATTGGTACCTTGTTTAATTTCAGTGGATGTCCTGTTCCCCATTTTTTTTTTTTTTTTGCCAGTTCCCACTTTATTACATTCCAAATTGTTTTTATTTTGTTGTCAGACTTAGCAATTTCAGATTTAATGCACATATTTTTTGACTTATTTATCCGTCTTTAGGATGCTACAGTAAAGTTTGTAGTGCTGACATTTCCTTGTATAATTACAAGTTCTGAGGAAATAATACAGCATCCTCTTTGTTCCGCAGGATGTTTTTATTCCTCCAGTGGTCCATGACAGTGCTTACAGGACTGTTTCCATTTTTTTTGGGGGAGGGGGGGGTATGTGGCTTCAAAAATAGACATAAATTCATTCAGAAATGTATTATACTTTTTGTTCACATCTGTTTCATTGAAAACTGGACTCCAGTCTATCTCTTGCTGGCTGGTGTTGAAATTTTGGAGGGTTTCATCATTTATTATCCTAAAAGATTTCCAAGAATTTTCAGAACTGTTGCTCACATGGATTAGATTAGATTAGATTAAATATAGGTCTATGGATCATGAATACGATATTTCGTAATGATGTGGAACGAGTCAAATTTTCCATGGTGAAGAAGAGTTGGATGTCTTCTTGGTGCATCTGAACAGTATTAACTCGAAGATAAAGTTTATGATGGAGAAAGAGAGCAAGGGTCAACTCAATTTCCTGGATGTGTCGGTAATTAAACGGGTGGATGGGACGCTGGGCCACAAGGTATATAGAAAGAACACTCACACAGATCGATACCTCCACAAGGAATCTAACCATCATCCTAGGCAAAAAAGAGGTGTCATGAAAACCTTGGTGGACAGAGCCAATAAAATCTGCGAGCCAGCTTGCTTACAAGAGGAATTAAATCACTTATGGTCAGCCTTCATGAAAAAGGGATATACCAGCAAGGAAATTGACCGCCCTCCATCAAAGAAGAAAAGAAGCCAAAAGTCCAGAGCAACAACGGTCACCTACTGGAAAAGTTTTCCTACCATTCATTAATAAAGTCACGGACCATATCGGGAAAGTTCTGGCTAAGTATGGGATTGAAACAATCTTCAGACCCACCAAGAAGATTAAGGAATATTTAAGAACTGCAAAAGACGCCCGACACCCCATAGCAACACCTGGGGTATACAAAATTCCATGCAGTTGTGGACAAGTATATATTGGAACAACGAAAAGAAGTGTAAACACCCGCTTAGCCGAACATAAAAGAAACTGTCGCTTAGGACACATCAAAAAATGAAGATCAACGTAATTAGACATTGACATTCAACTATAAACTGTATTGTTGTTTTTAGAAATTTATTGGAAACAGACAAAATTACAAATAAATGTAGTATTTATACGTAGTCACTTTTAATCGAAATGAATTTATTTTTCATATATGGAGGCTTTTGATGCCTCAACAACAAGAACAGAAGACAGGCACATAAACAGCCTATTCTACATGTATTGCTCAATGAATATGTCAGTACTGGGTGAAGCGGCAGTGATTGAGGGCCCATTTGGAAGTGATGAGTTCTAATTCCGGTCCCATCATCCATTTTTTCCCTAAATTGGGTAAGGTGAATGTCAAAATGGTTCCTTTGAAACAAATACGGCCAATTTCATTTACCATCTTCTTTTTATCTGAGTTTGTGTTCAATCTCCATTGAAAGCAGTGATAGTGAAACATTTAATTCTAATATTCCTTCCTTGCTATTTCACTGTTGGACTTCACTGTGTCTAACACTTCTATTGTGTTCGTGAGTATGTGAAATTCACATAGTGGAATGAGGTTTTAGAAATTTTCAGAGAAATTCATTAATTTGTTCATGGATTAAGGCTAATGAATGCAGATCTTCGTTTCATACAGAAGCTACCATCATGAGTAGGTTTCCAGCATTGCTTTTTTTCTGATAAGTGTTCTTCACTTTACTTGAAAGCTTGCAAAGTATGTTGCATTCATCCTTGTCCTTCTATGAAGATATCAATGAGGAACTTAATTTCTGAATATCAAAACACAGTTGTGAACTACTCATGCTGTGCAGTAAGTAGGTGTCTTAACTATGCAGCTTAATCACTCCTCCTGGACATCATACTAATCCTCTTGTTCTCTGTGGTGAAGTGGTAAACACAGACACTTTCAAAGTTATTGGTTTGTTTAAAAATGTATTTTCTTTCTTGCAGTGATTCAGAAATTGCAGACAGATATCTCTCCAGACATTTTTATGAAACTTAGTGACCATAAGTGTGGGCACTTAGCTGGAAGCTTTCATTTTGAGCACTCCCATCACTTCTACCTGTCTATGATGAGATTCAACAGTAGGTCATTGATAATCTGCCACAAATAACTCATTCATGGGAGATTTTAGTAATTTTATTTTCCTATATTATTAGAAACCTTCTAATTTTTTTTTGGCTCTTTCTGATATTTTGGTTCTTAACAGGCTAGCATTTTCAAACACCAAAAAAGAAAAAATGTCCAGTAAGCATACTTCAAGAACTATGAGCACTTCTTCATCTTTGCTGCTACGAAACCGTCTCTTCTCTTGAACAAGTGCTCATGGCTTTTAATGTGCGCGGTTTAGAGACCATGTTTACTAGACCTTTTTGTTTTGAATAGTCATTCCTGTCATATCCACGAATATTGACTATTCCTGCCAGGAATAAAATTTTTAGAAGCTTATAGATGTCACACATAACGTATTTCATAATAAATTGATGGCTGTAAATTGGTGCTGTGTGATCCATTTTTCAGGAAGAACACAAAACTATATACTACCATTTGTATTATTTAAGTTTTCACTGGGATCTTTAAAAATGAAATTGACTTTATTTTGCTTTTATTAGAAGAGAAATAAGCAACTTAGTGTACATCATTTCGATTTTTAATTATTCTGGAATTTGTTAACTTATTACGTTTCAGCAATTGACATAGCATACAAACACATGAATTTCTTTTTTCTTTTTTAATGATTTAATTGCAGAAACACTTAAAAATATATAGGCGTGCTGTAATAAAACAGTACAAACTATTTTAAACAACATTAATAATTAAGTGTGCCTTAGGTATGACATTTGTCTGTCACTGGCCAAGAAAGCAGTTCTTCGTAGAATGTCATTGTAGCAGACACATATTCAATGACTTTTTTCACATGTTCAATCTTCATTCTGGAAATAGGTACCTTAGAGTCTTGATAGTTCAAGGTGATCATGACTGCGACCACTTTGAACTATTGAAAACTCAGACTATTGAAGTTTATCTGGAAAAGAGAATTAAAACACTGTTGAAGAGAATACAGGTGTCAAATTATGAACTTTATTAAAACAATGTGTTTGCATAGGCATTTACGTTGGTAGAATAAGGTTTTAACTTGAGTCTGGTAACAATTTACTTCATGAAATAATGGTGGGATATCTTTCATTTGGTGAAGCTGCAACATTTCTGCATAGCAGTATCATACCACAATCTCAAGCAGGATGTCGGTTGGTGGTGCTCCATGCACTGCATGGCTGCATTACACATAGCGTAGCCCTTGTTGTGACTTGTCATTGGTACAGTCTCGGCCTCATCATCAGTCTTGCACTGTGTTGGGATGTTAACCATGTCAACTATAGAAAACTCTGCAACTTCCAACTACTTGTCTGAATTTAACTTCTCAGATACTTCCACATTTTATGTCTTGTCACAGCCTGGCAACCTTCTGATTAAATCACACAACAGATAATCATCCTCATTGTGAAAATTTTGTTTCTGTGTTAGGCTTACTTTCTCATAGAGATCTCCTTGACTTAGAAATTGTATCCGACTTTATCTCATTCAAAGATTCAGCCATCCAGTACACAATGTCCTTCGAAATCACTTCCTTTATAGCTCCTGCAATGATTTTGTTACGTTCTGAATGTAAGACTGATTGTAGCGATTGCCGAGATTCTTCTTCTTTAAGCATTCCTGAATGCCCTAATCAGTTGGTTGAATGAAACTGGTAACATTTGGTGAGAGAAATAAGGTGCAGATCCCATTGCACTTTAGTTATACACTTGGATGTGAGGATGCGTTGTCCATTTTCAAAATAGCTTTACATGGCAGTCCCTTTTTTTAAAAAAAAAACGTTTTGCATTCTGGTATAAATGAGTTCAAAAACTAGTTCTTAAAGGTTTCCCGATTCATCCAGGAGTTGTTTTGATGTGTGTAGATAATCAGAAGAGCTGCTGTGGTTATAGTCTTGGGTGCTCTTGGATTGGCAGGCACCCATTCACAACCAGTTTTACTTTGTGGTTTCCAGTTGCATTTGAAGGTGCCATAACTGTCTGCTGCTCATTACATTTTTGTGCCCAGGAGCACCTTTTTCTTCATGAGAATCAGGTGTTCTTGGCAGCAAAATTTTGAAATTTAAACTGGTTTCTTCGCTGTTGTAAATTTGTTCATTAATAAATTTTGTTCAATCATGATTTTTTTAAACTTTACAGTAAACTGCAAAATGGCCTCAGAGTCACCAGATAGTTTTTCTCCACATACACCTAATTGAAGCACTCCTTACCTCTTCTTCCACTTGTTGAGCCAGCTCATGCTAACGATGGAACTGTCATCTCTCTCCTGGAGCTTGTTTCTAAAAAAAAAAAAGAAGAAAAAAAAAATAACAAGGTTTTCTCGTGCAAGATTAGGTCAGAAATCGGAGCCCCCTTCTGTCTTTGCTGCGTAAACTGCATGAACAACAGATGTCTCACTTGTTTTTTTGAACTACATCTTTTCTATAATTTTTTGGTTTAGAGATTCTTCTGAGCATTTCTCTGAAGAAAACTGTTCCAATGTGTTGGGTTCTCTGCCAGTCACCAACAGAAACTTCTCAGACATCTTATTTGACGGAAAGATCTTTTATTGTTTCCCCTTTGTCATGTTGTTACATTCAAAGGTACAAACATCCTTTTCTTTGTTGCATCACTCATTTTTATCAAGTGTACAAACAAAAACAGTGAAAAAGAAAACGAAACAGACAGTGTACTGTACCAACAATGACAAACCTAAAACACCACAACACAAAAGGGTTGCTTGTATAAAAAATTAAAAAGAAGTGTATGTGTGGTGTCATAGACAGACAAAACTAAGGGGAGTGAGTGGTTCGACAGGTGGTGTGCTATTAGTGGATGAGGGAAAGGTATCGAGGATTGATAAGCTGTACAATAGATTTTAATTTTTAGGAAACTTGAAATATCAAGATTCAAAATATCAAGACTCTGCAGTACTTGTTTAGGTTGGATAGGCCTGTGGAACACAGTCCACTAATCTTGGAATGTTGGCCTCATGTCTTTTGCTTAAACAAAAGTTATTTCTCATGAACCCATCAATAAACAAAATCCCAAACACTTCTCCTTTCTCAGGATATTGTATTTCTTTGAAGCTACTGTAAGCAAATGAGATTTTTTTATTGTGTTGTTCTCTCGCTGTCACGCATGAAGCAGCACTTTTCTAAAACGTGAGCCACCAGATGTAGTATTTCCTTCCCATTAATTTATTTTACTGTCACATTCGTGTTGGTGGTTACTATTAGTTCCATGCAGTCATAGAGGGTATAAATGTGATCATGAGTTTTTATTTTCCTCTTACATTGCCCAAAATTGCGATCACATGGGAGGAATGAGTGGCATCTTTCTGGTAATTTGTGTGTTATCGTCTTGAGTAATTCTGCTTGAACCATGCCCATACACATTCATGTAAGTGTGTGAATTTTGTTATGGCTGACACAGTCTTTGGAGAACAAAGGAAGTTCAGTCGCACTTTTACTGAGATCATTTGCTGTGTAATGAGAAACAGTAGCTGCTACTTTGTTAGCACCTTCCTTTCCTAACCCCTCTTGATACAAATACACAGTGGAGTGTATAGTTTAAAATCACGTATAATGAAACAGTATATCCACAGTTGGTGCAGGTAGAATGGCTCCCAAAGGATCAGCAGATTGTGATGTTCTTGGCATCCCAAAGTGAGTTGTAAAATTTACAACTTGGGTACTTATGAACAGGATATGTTATGTTATGTTGACCGGGGACCTAGAAATGATGGAGAGGCTCCGTCCCCGCCGCAGCCGCAGTGGTCCGCACCCCACGACGACTACCGCAGTCCACTTCACCCCTCCGCTGCCCCACACCAAACACAGGGTTATTATGCGGTTTGGCCCCCGGTGGACCCCCCAGGGAATGTCTCACACCAGATGAGTGTAATCCCGATGTTTGCGTGGTGGCGTATGCGTACGTGGAAAACTTGTTTGCGCAGCAATCGCTGACATAGTGTAGCTCAGGTGGAATAAGGGGAACCAGCCCGCATTTGCCGAGGCAGATGGAAAACCGCCTAAAAACCATCCACAGACTGGCCGGCTCACCAGACCTCGACACAAATCCGCTGCGCGGATTCGTGCTGGGGACCGGCGCTCCTTCCCACCCGGAAAGCCGTGCGTTAGACCGCACGGCCAACCGGGCGGGCTATGAACAGGTAATTCTGCTCTAATGACACGCTTCACTTTTTCATTTAAAAGTGGGCATTTCAGTTTGAGTTCAAGCTCTTCATATTTACAACAGACATTCACATGGTGTCTGTAAAAGGAATAATTAAAATTGTCCTGTTAATAATTACGATAAACATCATACTTTGCTTTACAATCTGTATTTTTCTCATTGAACATACTGTGCATTATTTGTACAACAGAGTTTAAATATGTTGCTTCCTTTTCTGAGTAATGTGAGGTTTTTGTGGGAAGAGACATTATATGCTCTTAAATGAGTACATGGTTTCTGTACTGGTGTCTTTTGGAATTCAGATTTTTCTTGTTTTTATCAACAGTTGACTTTTTGTTAAGTAGTAACAGATACAAAACACATTTGAATTCGTCACTGCATGTACATCCAAGAATGCTTTCTTGTAAGTGTGTTTCATTTTACCTCCATGCTTCACATGGTAAAGAAATATTTCATCCTACCCTTTTCACCACATTCGGAATCAGATTTCTGTGGATGCCTCTGCTTGACTTCCTTTGCTTCAATAAGGCACTGAAGATGCAGGTCATGGGCATCTTCGGTAGGAAGATCAAGAAATTTTGCCAAAATATCACAACATCAATTTACGTCAATAGCATTAATAATAAAAGTATGGTGTTGTAGATAAAAATTAATATTACTCCTATTTATATCTCTTGCATTTCTGTACAGTTGTTTCAAGTACGATTAATATTTACCTGTGCGATTCTCGAACTGCTTCCCCTGGAATGTAATCGTCTTTAGTCCATTTGTACATCTGCCTTTATCTTATTTCTATTATAATCTGCATTGTTACTCCTCCTTTCTGGAGCCATAGTAGTACTTCAACTGCTGCTAAAATGAAAGACAATGAACACTAACAATGGCTGTTAGTGCCACAAGAAAAGAAGAGGACATGGTTTAAGTTAGATTAAGTAGTGTGTAAGCCAAGGGACCAATGACCTCAGCAGTTTGGCCCCATAGGAACTGACCACAAATTTCAAATTTTCAACATTGTGTGGTATTGGAAACAAACAATTTCCATGCATGTATGAGCAGCACGTGTTGAAATGAAATAAGGCAGTCGCATATTTGATTTCAATAATAAACAGCATAAAGTGTACCCCCATTTCTACGATTTATAGAACCATGACGTGTTTCATTTCAGTACCAAACAGTTGGATATTAACATAAATATAATATTCAGTGAAAAAACTAAAATTGAAAATTTTTTATCTATTTTATTTCAACAATTGAAGATTTTAATTTTGGCAGCAATATCGCATTCAGAAAATCATTTCCCTGTAATTACACTGTAGGTACATAGTTAATTAGTGCAGTATTTCTGCCTTTTTCCACTCATAGACTAATTCGTTATAAGGAAGTGTGCAGAAGTTTAGTCATTATATAGCCATAGCTCTTAAGAAGTCAACTTCTGTAAAATCATATTGTGTTCTGTATACATTATAATTGTCATACTGTAATGAGATTTGTCATACAGTGATGAGATGTGCTTCACCCTTCAACAGCAGAGTATATTGACCACGTTTGTTGTAAGTTCCCACTATATTTGAGTTTGTTATGCAAGTCTGTTAGTGATAAAGAAACTTTTGAGGCACAGTTTCCAAAAATCTTCAGGGAGTCAGGATGAGTTAGTTACTGTTTGTAAGCAGCTGTAAATCACCCTGACTGCCGTCAGTCATTTGGCAGCTGCTGCTGAGGGTCATGTATCTGAGATACTGAAGGTATGACAAGTACTATCCTCTCTTTTGTCCTTTGGGTAGTCTCCACTTTCAATACACTTCAATTTGACTCTGGGTGGCATGTCAGTAGTATGCCTAGGGGACGCTGTATAGAGAGGACAGGGGCCAGGGAGAATTAAAGAGTACTACACACACCCTCATTACAAACAATTGTGAGGTGCTGTTCCTCACTGAAACTAATATTGAGCTAGTGTGATCACTTTACATGTTGGGAAGCCTGCTGTGACCTGTGTCAGGGGAATCAAACCCAAAAGGTAAGGGTCTGTTAATTGTCGGCAGTTCTAATGTATGGTGAATAATGGTACCACTTGAGAAATGGCAGCAAGGCTTAAAACGAATCATCTTGTGTATACAGTGCATATGCCTGACAGCCATTGAGGGAACAGGGTGCAACCAGGAGTAAATTGTGCCACCCATTGTAACAAATAATGCCAGTAATTTGGGCTCTGAGGTAGACATCGGCACTCAGGTTGATGACCTGTCCCTCGAGTTCAGGAATGCATTTAACATCATCCCGTGCTGCCATTTAGTGATAAAAATACGAGCTTAACTGAGTATTAGACCAAATTTGTGACTAGATTCAAGGTTTCCTTGCAGGTAGAACTCGACACGCCGCTCTTAATGGAACAATATTGACAGACACAAAGGTGATTTCTGGGGTAACCCAGGAAAGTGTGATAGGACCGTTACTGTTTACAATGTATACAGGCTGCTCTAAAATTTCCCATACAAACTTTTAGGACTTTTATAGGGGACTGAGTAGGCAGTATTTTGAACTGGAACCAATTTCCAGAAACATACCATTTTCATGCTACAACCATTTGAAAACATTTTTGCTACCCTGGGATAGTCATGGTGGGTAGCATGGCGGGACCAAACGAGAGCAGCCTGCGAACAAACAAACGAATGGGAAAGGACGGAAATGAACGACGACGGATGACCGAGCAAGACCTTACGAACAACAACAGGCAAGAAGCGACGGGTTCACAAGTGACAACCTAACGAATCCACAATGTCCACTCGCTCACGGAAACAAAGTAAAGTAAACACGCTCTCTGTAGGCGAGATGTTGATAGACTCATGTGAATATCAGACTGCCTCGCTGAGCGAGAGGCAGGTGCTTACAGCGCGATGGCTGCCTAGACATCTAGTGGTAATCGAGGTCCATGCTGTCAGGCGCGGATTCAAAACCCACAGTGCTCGGTTCCAGATCCCTCCCCCCTGAAACTTGCGTGTTGGGGCGGAAATGCCCCGGACAATGCCGAGGTGGTCAGCAGATGGCAGAAGACTCGGGCGCGCCAACTGCCATTGGTGGGAAGGATGGGACGTCCGAGGTGTCCATGATGGCCGACCCAGAGGCCTGGACGGTTGAGGGAGCTGCCGATCCACCTGGAGGTGGGGAGGGCCGGTGGCAGGCCCGTGGGGAGGCAGCAACCAGGGGCAGTGGCTTCGACTCGGGGACCACATTTGAACCTGAAGGCGGTAGCAGAGGAGGAGGTGGTGGCGGGAGTCCTCCGGGGGCACGCGGTCGGAGCTGGTTATGATGGCGGGGCTCCAACCCTTTCGACATCTGCACCGACATCACACGCTGCCCGTGGCGGGCGCACAACATGCCTTACTCCCTTACACGCAGGCCCACACGGGCACGCCGGGAGCGTAACGCTGAAAAGGCTGGGAAGGGGACGGCATCAGCAAATGGAGCAGGGTCCGCCGCTATCGCCCATGGAGGAGCTCTGCCGGACTACGTCCGTCAATTGACGTGGTGCAATAGGTGCTCAAAAACAGGGTGAGGGCCGACGTGGTTGGTGATGTGTGGACCGCCTTTGTCAACTGCTGTTTAAATGTTCAGACAAGCCTCTCCGCCATGCCATTGGAGGAAGGGTGAAAATGCGGGCTAGGGATATGTTTTATACTGCCGGCCTGACACAAGTCGTGGAAGGAGGATGCCATGAATTGGGAGCAATTATCGGAGATGAATGTGTGAGGCAGGTCCTCTATGGCGGGGACCTGGGCCAGTGCTGTGAGTGTGGGCTCTGTGGTGGTGGACACCATGTGGATGACATATGGGTATTTGGAGTAGGTATCAACGATAAGTAACCACATGTACCCCAAAAACGGGCACACAAAATCGAGATGGATGTGATCTTAGGACCGGCAATGCACAGGCCAAGGTGCGAATGACTGAGGGGGGGCTTGACTGGTGAAACACACACACAGCACACCCGCAGACCAGGCGGGCAATATCGCCATCGATGCCGGGCCAATACACGTGCCAGCAAGACAAACTCAGCACTTGATGCCACAAATCTGGAGGGATGACCATCTGATGGGCATCCGACTCCTTGGCCAACACAAGAACATCATCGACCACTCAGAGCCTGTGGGATAGGTGGCGTCAGGGGCTGAAATCAGTCCACATCTGACGAGTAATATAGGAAGGCCACATGTGGACCACATAGTGGAGAACCTGCTGCAAGATAGGGTCTCGGTGTGTAGCTGTGGCAATGTGAGCAGCCATAAGAGGCAGATCATCCTGAGCAGCCATAAGAGGCAGATCGTCCAGCGCATTGCGGCGGGCGGAATCAATGTGAAAACAGAGGACCTCCTGTTTGTCAAACGCAGGATCGGGACCTGCTGGGAGACGTGACAAAGTGTCTGCGTTAGCATGGTGGGCGGTGGGCTTATACCGGATAGTGTAAGCTTAATTTCGGAAAAATAATTCCCAGCGTTGGAGACGTTGAGCTGTCCGCTCTGGAAGGTGAGAGTGGGGTCCGAAAAGCATAACTAAGGGTTTATGGTCCATCAGGAGGGTGAACTTTGCCCCCAAAGAGAGAGGTGTGAAATTTTTGGACCGCGAAAACGATCACCAGGGCCTCCTTTTCAGTCTGGGAGTAGCTCCGATGTGTGGGGGTCAGTCTTAGATGCATAAGCGATGGACTGTTCTGAGCCATCGGCATTCCGATGCATGAGGACGGCCCCAATGCCGTATGTCGACGCATCAACCACCACAACCAAGGGGCGGTCCGGAGAGAAGGGAGTAAGGCAAGGAGCGGACTTCAGCATTGCCTTTAAAAGGAGCATCAGCCGCCACAACCAAGGGGCAGTCCGGAGAGAAGGGAGTAAGGCAAGGGACGGATTTCAGCATCGCCTTTAAACGTAGAAAAGCCTGGTCACAGGCAGGAGACCAATCAAAAGGCACCCCTTTGTGACGCAAGTGATTGAGGGTTTGAGATACGGAGGCAGCTTGGGTTAAGAACTTTAAGTAATAAGTAAACTCGCCCAAAAACACCTGGAGTTTAGAGAAGTCCTTGGGATGAGGAAGGGCCTCAATAGCCGCAGCATTATGACAAAAGGGCAAATGCCAGCTTTGCTATGCCAGTGGCCTAAGTATTCCACTTCCGGTTGAAAAAAACAACACTTGTCTAGCGAACAGCGTAAATCTGCAGATTGCAGAGCGTGAAATAAGGCACTGAGGTTTTGCAAATATTCCTGGCGGGAATGCCCAGTGACCAAGATGTCATCCAGATAATTCATGCAGGAGGGGTTAGGCTGTGTAAGCTGCTCCAGGAACCGCTGGAAAATGGCCGGCGCCGAAGAGACACCAAATGGAAGGCGCTTGTACAATCCGAAAGGTGTATTGATAACCAAGAAGTTCTGGGAATCGGCATGCAAGGGTAACTGGTGGTATGCCTCAGCCAGATCGATCTTTGAAAAGTACTCTCCCTCGGCAAGCTTGGCGAGAAGATCTTCCTGTTGGGGAATGGGGTAAGTGTCTACAAGGGACTGAGCATTGACAGTAGCGCCGAAGTCCCCACACAGCCAAAGGGACCCATTGGGTTTCCGTATGACCACCAATGGTGTCGCCCAGGCACTGTATGTCGCAGGCTCCAGAATGCCAGCAGCCTGGAGCGGATCAAGTTCCTGCTTGACTGCTGGCCGGAAGGGGTCGGGCCCGGAGAAAGCAAGGCTGCTCATCCGGCCGAAGTGTGATGTGTGCCTGAAATTCAGAAGCACATCTGAGATCCATTGCAAATGATGACACAAAAGCGGAGTACAGCTGTGGAAACTACCTTAACTTCCATGGAAATTGGAAAACCAAACAGTTTAAACGCATCCTTCTCTTTTCCTTGCCTCTTCTCTTTACCCTATTTTCTGTTGCAGCATTTGAGATCTCTCTTCTTTCCTTTTCTTTGTTCCTCTATTTCTCTTTCTTTCCTCCCTGTGCATGTCCGAAGGCCAACCCACGCATTTGCACGCGTAGCGAGTGACGGGGTAACGTGTAATTCCCCGCTCCGGACAAGTAGGACACGAACATACTCCCTGGTAACGGCCAGGCCAAGGTAGGGGTGATTACCTGAGCTGGTACCTTCCGAACGTGTTGATTGGTCCCTCCATCCGTTTCTCAGGAGGTGTGACCCGAGGTGTGAACAATCACCTAAGGCAGGAGTGCCCTCAGAGAGGGCCCCCATGAGGAAGGAGCGCACCATTGGAGACTCCGGTAATCCTGGGGGATACTTTCGCAATGGTTTCCTCTACGTCTACAATTTCTGCTCACGAGTGAAAGTTAGAGGAGTCTCAGCCATGGAAAATTCTTCCATCAGTGCCACAGCTCCATGTCGTTTTTTGGTCAGACGAAGGTCAAGACTTCTCCACAGTAAACCCTTTCATTATTCAGAAAGGTGTTGATGCAATTGCAGGTCCTGTAAAGTCTTGTTCTCGATTAAGAAGTGGCACCTTGTTGTTAGAAACTGTCAGTGCCCTCCAGGCACAAAAATTGCTGCAAACTTCAGTGCTACACACCTTCCCTGTCCGGGTGGAGCGCACCGCACTTTAAATTTATCACGTGGGGCGGTTTATACATGCTCACTCGACGGATTGTCCAACGAGGAAATTCAAAACTACCTGTCTGACCAGGGCGTCATGGCTGTTCGCAGAGTCATGAAAAAGGTTGACAAGGACTTGGTACCAACCCGTACTATCTTCTTGGCGTTTAACAGAGTTCAACTTCCATCGAACATTAAAGCGGGCTATGAGATAATTTCAGTTTACCCTAACATCCCCAAACCTATGTGTTGCTATCAGTGTCAGCGGTTTAATCATACCAGCCAGTCGTGTTCCAATCCGGCCAAATGCACTACATGTGGCAAGGATGCCCATGAGGGTGCTTGTCCACTTCCATCCCCTCGTTGCATCAACTGTATGGGCGACCTCGCTGCTTCCTCTAGAGATTGCCACATTTTCAAAGATGAATGGCTTATTCAGGAAATCAGAGTGAAGGAAAAGGTGTCTACATTTGCTGCTCGTAAGTTATTCGTCAGTCGAAAGCTCACTGTGCTCCCCGCCCCCCTCTTCCACCAGCAGGTAAATATAGCACTGTCTTTGCATCTCCTCGGCCTACTAAGGAGGCAGCCACGCAGACTTGTGATCTCACTTTTAGTGCCACGGTCGTCAGATTGGCCAGTGCAAAGATCGCCCATTCAACCGTCCCACTATCACCTGCTCACTCTACGACTCACCCTTCATTGGCTCCTGCTAATTTACGAGCCCCAAAATCAGACACTAAGACTTCCAAAAAAGAGCCTACTTGCGAAGATTTTTTACGTACCCTGACTTCACAACCATCAATTCCTCCCTCATCTCGACCTCTTGTTTCCAAGAAGGCTTATAAGCAACAAAATTCCTCTCCTTCTCCGCCACGGGTGTCTCATCTACAGCGCCACCTGGCAGTAACTGCCCTCGGCTGTCTTCCGTGTTGCCAAGGCGCACTGCTGGCGGCTGATCAACCAGCCGATTGCTGGTGGCAGGAGCTGCCCCTGAACAACCAATGGATCAGGATCTTCTGCCTTTGGCTGAATGTCGTTCCACGCTGTCGGCCGACAGCTCTCAGCAGTTGTTGACTTGAGAGCAACCGTGGTAAGATTCTTCCCTTTTCTGTCCACCCTATGTCAATTATCCATCCGTGGCATTCGAGCCAATCGGGATGAATTGTTGATCGTGTTATGATCCTACTCCCTGGTCATCTTCTGCCTTCAGGAAACAAAGCTGCATCCACACGATTGCTTTGTTTTCCCTCATTTCTAGTTGGTCTGGTTTGATCTCCCCTCTGTTGATGGCACATCAGCACACGGGGGACTTACGATTTTTCTCCATGATACTGTCCATTATTACCCAATTCCCTTAAACAGTTCCTTCCAAGCTGTCGCTGCCCATCTTTCCCTTTCTGGATACACCTTCTATCTTTATACCATATACATTCCATCGTCCACACCGATGGCAAGAACTGATGTCATTCATCTCCTTGATCAGATCCCGCCCCCGTATTTGCTGATTGGGGACTTCAATGCCCACCACCCGCTTTGGGGATCTCCACGTCCTTGTCCGCCAGACTCTCCATCTATTGACCTCTTCCACCAAGCAGATTTTGTTTGCCTCAACACTGGGGAACCTACATTTTTGTCTGCCTCCACGACAAATTTCTCTCATTTGGACCTTTTGATCAGTACTGTTCAGCTAGCTCGGTGCTTTGAATGGTTCGCTCTTGCTGATACACACTTGAGGGACCATTTTCCATGTGTACTTCAATTGCAGCCACAGCTGCCATCTATGTGCCCGAGACGCTGGAAGTTTGCCCAAGCTAATTGGACACTTTTCTCCTCTCTAGCGACATTCGATGACCGTCACTTTCCTAGTGTCGACGATCAGCTCACTCATGTTACAGAAGTTATTCTTACAGCCGCAGAACGTTCAAGACCTCGCACCTCCGATTTGCCCCGGCGCCCCCCCAGTTCCTTGGTGGAACGAGGCGTACCGTGATGCAATACGCGAGTGGAGACGTGCTTTTCACATATTCCGCCACCATCCTCCTTTGGCCAATTGTATCTGCTATAAGCAGTTACGTGTGTGATGACGTCGCGTCATCCGCTTTAGCAAGAAGGCAAGCTGGGACTTCTTTACTAGCTCCTTTAACACCTTCACTCCCTCCCCAGTAGTTGAGAGTTGAATTTGATGGTTATCTGGTGCGTCTAGTTTCTCCCCGATCTCTGGGGTCACTGTTGTGCATGATACCTTAGTGGACCCAGTCGCAGTTTCTAACTCATTGGGTCAACACTGAGATTTCTAGCTCTTCAAATTACCCACCAGCCTTTCTCCCGAAGAAATGTGCAGCGGAAGAGTGACCTCTTGCTTTCTACTCTCAAAATAGCGAAAGCTGTAATACTGTTTTCTCCATGTGGGAACTCCAACACACACTCTGTTCTTCTCGCTCTTCCGCCCCAGGACTGGATAGTGTCCATGTCCAAATGTTGCTGCATTTATCATACCGCAGTCTGCGTTACCTCCTTCGCCTTTATAATCAAATTTGGACTGACAGTACCTTTCCCAAAAGATGGTGGGAAGCTATCGGCGTTCCTGTTCCGAAACCTGGAAATGACAAACATCTCCCCTCTAGCTATCGCCCCATATCTCTCACAAGTAGTGTATGTAAGGTTTTGGAGCATATGGTGAATTGCCGTTTAGCCTGGTGGCTGGAGTCCCGAAGCCTTTTAGCACTGGCGCAATGGGGTTTCCGAAAGCGTCGTCCTGCAGTTGACCATCTTGTTGCTCTCTCCACTTATATCATGAACAATTTTCTCAGGAAACGCCAAACGGTAGCAATATTTTTTGATCTGGAGAGAGCATACTATACCTGTTGGAGGACAGGCATCCTCCGCACACTGTTCTCTTGGGGCTTTCGAGGTCGTCTACCCCTTTTCATTCATGAATTTATGACAGAGCACACATTTAAAGTGCGGTTGAACACTACTCTCTCCTGTACTTTCTCCCAAGAAAACGGGGTGCCCCAGGACTCCTTGCTAAGTGTTGTCCTGTTTGCCATTGCCATAAATCCAATTATGGATTGTCTCCTTCCTGATGTCTCGGGTTCCCTCTTTGTCGATGCTTTTGTGATCTACCACAGCTCACAACGGACCAGCCTTCCTGAATGACGTCTTCAAGGATGTCTCGATCGCCTCCACTCTTGGAGCATCGAAACTGGCTTCCGCTTTCCTCCCAGTAAGACAGTATGTGTAAGTTTTTGGCGTCAGACGGAGTTTCTTCTGCCTTCCCTACATCTAGGCCCTGTCGACCTTCCGTTCACGGACATCGGTAAATTCCTGGGATTTATGTTTGACAGAAAACTGAGCTGGTCCTCTCATGTTTCCTATCTTTTGGCTCACTGTCTGCGATCCATCAACATCCTCCGTCTTCTGAATGGTACCTCCTGGGGAGCGGACCGAGTGGTCCTTCTCCACCTATATCATGTGCTTGGCTATCTATTCTTCGTCGTCTCGACTGTGTACACCACCATGGATTGTGTTTAGCATCTGGAGCTTTTTACACCAGCCCTGTGGCAAGCTTTTATGCTAAGACTGCTGAACCTCCACTGTCCAATCGGCGAGCTATCCTGAGTTGTTACGCTATCTGTCTGTCTTCTGTGCCTGCTAATCCGCTCCATGACCTTTTTTTCAACGCCTCCTTGGATTTAGGGTATGCAGGCCTCCCTTCCTCTCTACTACCACCGGGAGTCTGCTTCTGTCAACTGCTACATTCTCTTTCCTTCCACTTTCCTAAAACTTTCTCGACAACTGGGGGTACAACACCACCTTGGCTTCCGCCCCAGACCTGCCTGCTCTGTGACCTTTGTCAGCTTCCCAAGGATGGTACCCCTTCTCTTGTTTACCGTCAGGCATTTGCTGGTCTATGTGCACAAATGCAGGATGCCACATTTATTTACACTGATGACTCAAAAACATCTTTTGGTGGTGGGAGTGCCTATATTGTTGGCGACACTCCTAATAGATTTCGGCTTCCCGACCAGTGTTCAGTTTTTACTGCAGAGCTTTACGCTGTTCTCCAGGCTGTCCAATACATCTGTTGCCATCAGCGGATACAGTATATTATATGCTCACTCAGCTCTCTCCTCAGCCTCCAAGCTCTTTATCCTGTCCATCCTCTGGTCCACCGGATTCGGGACTGCCTCCACTTGCTTCACTTGGGTGGTGTCTATGTGGCATTCCTCTGGATCCCAGGACAAGTTGGTATCCGTGGAAACGAGGCAGCCAATATAGCGGCCAAGGCTGCAGTCTCTCTTCCTCAGCCTGGTGTTCGAATGGTTCCCTTCACCGATCTACAGAGTGTTTTATGTCGTGGTGTTGCTCTTGTATGGCACACACATTGGTCTACACTTCCCGATAATAAATTGTGGGATGTGAAAGCTCTTCTCTGTGCTTGGACCTCTTCCTCCCGAACACGTCGTTGGGAGGAGGTAATTTTAACTAGACTCCGGATAGGGCACTGTCTTTTTAGCCATCGACATTTTTTAAGTGGCGATCCTCCCCTGCTTTGTCCCCACTGCTCTCAACTGTGGACGGTGAGACACCTTTTACTTCAGTGCCCCTATTTTCCTCTGCTACATGCCCGTTTACAGCTGTCGCCTGATATATCTTCCATGTTGGCAGATGACATGCGCTCAGCCGATCGCGCCCTTGAGTTTATCAGGGTCAGTGAGATGACGTCAGTCATTTGAAGCTCTTTTTGGCGACAACAACTCCCCCTTCTGTAGTGGTTTTCTAAGCTTTCCTTCTATTTCCTAGTTTCCCCACTTTTTGAGTTTCGCTCCCATTGCGGCTGATTTCCGTTTCTCTCTCTCTCTCTCTCTCTCTCTCTCTCTCTCTCTCTCTCTCTCTCTCTCTTTTTTTTAACCCTTCCCTAAGCCACAGAATGGGCGCTAATGACCGTAGCAGTTTTGCACCCTAAAACCGTAAAAAAAAAAACTCTTAGATGCAACTGAAAACTTTAAAGAAAGAAAGAAAACCTCAGTTTTCAGCTTGCTAGTATTTTCCTTAGTCATACTTTCATTATTCATTGTGCAAAACAGTACCAAATACCTTCTCTGAAAACTATTTGGAACGGATAGTTCAGAAGCTCACTCATAATGGAAATATATTAGATCTAATAGCAACAAATAGATCTTACAGTCTTAGGAAATGTCTTTATTGAAATTTGTATCAGTGAAGTGAGCATGCAGCAGTTATAACAACAATGATAATCAAAGCAGAAAGGGCAATCAAAACAAGTAAAAAGGTACATGGGAAAGAAAGAACAGGTTGCAGCCATCTACTAGAAGGGTAGTGGAAGTGACCTACAAAACTTGTGTCCAATATCATTGGCATCTGTGTGTTGTAGAATCTTAGAACATATGCTGGGTGCGAGAGTAATGAGGTATTGAGGTATCTTGAGTATCATTACCTTCTCGATGACAACCACCATGGATTTTGAAAACATTAGTCAAGCAGTAGTTCTTGATTTCCAGAAAACATTTGACTGAGTGCCACACCAAAGCTTATTAAACTGAGTGCAATTCTGGGGTGTCAAACTAAATTTGTGGCTGTATTACGGATTATGTGGAAGGGAGGATGTGGCGTGTTATTTCGGATGGAGAATAATCAATGGATCCAGAGGTACTATGGGTGTGCACTCAGGAAAATGTGTTGTGATGCTTACTGTTCACGTTGTGTAGTAATGACATGGCAGATAACCTTAGACATTTTGCAAGTGATGTAGCTATCTATGATGAACTACTCTCCGAGAAAAGCTGCACAAATATTCAGTTGGATCTTGTTGAGATTTCAAAATGCCAAGGTTGGCAAACTGCTTGAAATGTTTAGAAATGTGAAACTGACACTTCATGAAACACAGAAACCTAGCTAGTATCCCATGGCTGCAGTATTAATGGATCATAGATGGAATCATCCAGCTTGTATGAATACTTGGATGTAATTGTGCAGAGATATGAAATGGAATGATAACATAGGCTCAGTCATAGCTAAAGTAGACAGTGGAATTGGGTTCTGCATCTGCTTATACATATACACTCTGCAAGCCATTGCATTTACATAGTGGAAGGCACTGTGTACCACTAATAGTCATTTCATTTCCTGTTCCATTCACAAACAGAGTGAAGAAAAATGACTATCTATAAGTCTCTGTACAAATTCTCTTACTTTATGTACGTGGTCCTTCTGCAAAATGTACCTTGGTAGGAGGAGAATCATTCTGCTGTTGGCTTCAAACGTTGGTTTTCGAAATTTTCTTAATAGTGTTCCTCCAAAAGAACAGTGCTTTCCTTCCAGGAATTCCCATTTGAGTTCACAAATCATCTTTTTAATACTCACGTGATGATCGAACCTACTGGTAACACATCTAGCAGCATGCCTCAGAATTGCTTCAATTCTTCCTTTAATCCAATCTGGTAGGGATACCAAAACTAGAGCTGTACTCAAGAATAGGTTGCACTAGTGTTCTATTCGTGGTCTGTTTTGCAGATGAACTACACTTTCCTAAAATTCTCTCAATAAAATATTCAACCATTCACCTTTCCTACTACCATCCTTATATGCTTGTTTCATTTGATATCACTTTGCAATGTCACAATTAGGTATTTATTCGATGTGACTGTGTCAAACAGCACACTACTAATGCTGTATTCAAACATTATGGTATTTTTTTTCCTGTTCATATGCATTACCTTACATTTTCTACATTTAGAGCAAGCTGCCATTCATCACACCATCCAGAAATTTTGTGTAAGTCATCTTGCATCTTTTGGTGAAAGGGTGTTGGGAAAATGCAAACAGGCTACAAGGAACATTCATGCTGCTGCTCCTACAGTATTGTGAAGTGTGTGGGACCCATACCATATAGTACTAACATTAGATACTGAATGAAAACAAAAAAAGGGCAGTATGAATGGTCACAGGTTTGTTTGACTAGTGGGAGAGGGTCTTGGAACTGCTGATATACCTGAACTGGCAGCACTTGAACAAAGATATCCACTATCCAGCAAAAGCCTACTTCAAATGTTTCAAGAACCAGTATTATGCCATGATTCTAGGAATATGCTGCGGCCTCTGTCTCTTCCCCACTTTCCCCTATGCTTTACTGCCCTAGGTAGTACATGTACAAGATAAGAGAGAATTAAAAAGTCATTCTTCCCACACTCCATACACACATGGAATGAGAAGAAGTGCTAGTTGTTCATACAAAGACATGGAATGTCAGCTCTGCACTTGTCAGTGGTTTGCAGAGTATAGATCTAGCTGTAGAAGTTATGCATTAGAAAGAAATATAATAAAGTTTTCATTCAGTTTTTGGATTAGTGCAGTTATCCATTTGCTCGTTCATTTCTGTACTGTTTCAGGTCAACTCCCATCAATACAAAGATTTTACAGGAAGAATTATAGAAATCTAGTATCAACATACATCACTTTCGGACCAAATGGACGAGATTTATTGGCCAATATGGGAGGAGAACAAGTCTACATATTTGATGTTACCAACAAAAGACGTCCGAAGAGATTTGAATTTTCTGATGTTGGACTTGATGAATTGAAACCAGAAGATGGTAAGCGTCTTAATTGTATATAAAACTAACTTGTCACCTGTAAAAGCGTGAATACTATTTGAGGACATGTAGGTTTGAAGAAAACCTACATGAACTTAATGTTACACTGCTGATATTCATTTCATTGAGAATGCTTTATTCTCTTAATGATATTTGGTAATTCAAATAATACTGCTAAGATAAATATACAGAGAGTATTATTTTAGTGCTCCAAGTTTTCTGATAGAGGAAGGTGGATCAGTCCTTGTGCAAGGGAGTGGTTCATGAAGGACAGAATAGTTGTCTTGCATAGGGTATGAGTGATGTGCTGCTCACATTGCTACATGTTTTCAAACTTTCATTTTCTGACAGAAAGTGGTGGACAATTGGGCAGCTATACCCTATTTTAGACTGTGATAAATTTTTGGACTGCATTATGTAATCTACTCAAATTGATAGTGACATGATTGTTAGAGTAGATACACCAAATAACTGTTTATAGTAAGTAATCTTTATTTATAACAGTCTGTTTTGGCTTAATCACCATTTTCAAGTACCTTCAATTACAATTGGGTGCAATATCTGCCATGTACTCTGCAGTGTCGCTTTCTGCGCTGACGACGACCATGGATCACTTGCCACCTAATATCCAGCACGGTAGCCAGTCCGTTGTGGTGGGGCCGCCATGTACCCGGTTGGTTGTAGCCCCCTGACAACACAGGGTTCACCTCTACTGATGCCTGCGCCGTTAACTCCCGGCAATGGCCATCCTGCCAGGTGGCCCTTGCTGTGGCTGGGTGGCGCCCGTAGGGAGGGCCCTTGGTCGGAGTAGGTGGCATCAGGGTGGATGACATGCAATGAAGAGTGGCACATCTTCTCTTACTGGTGGCCAACCACCAGCAGTCTCTAAGCTTTCGAAGGCTCACTTTAATGCAAAAATGTATGACCCCAAATCTTTCCCCTCCCTGGCCGCACCATGGGAGGAACGAAAGACTATGAATGACAGCGAGACGTATTCGCCCCGTTATCTAGTCTGTACGAGAGCTGATGGGGAATCCTTTGTGTTCATGAAACCTTAGTTCTTTGTAGAGTATTTAGAGGAGAAGTTCGGGGAGGTGAAGGGCTTGTCAAAAATATGGTTCGGGTCAGTCCTGATAAAAAGAGCATCCTGTGCCCAGTCACAGGCATTACTCGATTGCAAGAAGCTGGGGGATGTTTCTGTTACCTTCACACCCCATAATAGCTTACATATGGTCCAGGGCATTATCTTCCACAGGGACCTCCTTTTACAGTCCGATGACGAGCTGCGCGCCAACGTAGAGCGACGAGGTGTCCATTTCGTCGGGTCCGAGGGATAATCAGGTTGCCACTGGTGCCTTCATCTTGACCTTTGAGGGTGACACATTACCCGAGAAGGTGAAGGTGATGTTCTATCGCTGTGATGTCAACCCTATATCCCTACCCCCGATGCAGTGCTTCAAGTGTTGGAAGTTCGGCCATATGTCTTCCCGTTGTGCTTCCAGCCCCATATGTCGTGATTGTGGTCGTCCATCCCATCCTGATACTCCATGTGCCCCGCCTCCCATCTGTGTCAACTGCGGAGAGCACCATCCCCCGTGCTCGCCAGGCTGAAGATTCTACAAAAGGAACAGAAAATAATGGAATACAAGACCCTGGACCGACTGACCTACACTGAGGCTAAATGGAAATTTGAACGGCTTCATCCCGTGTGCATGACGTCATCTTATGCCGCCACTGTCACTCCTGTTACAGCTCCATCTGTTGCACCACATGCAGTCAACTCTCAGAGCCTAACGACCACACCTGCCCCCTTGATGGTGGGGGGCACTTCCCTCCCTGTTGATCCCGCACCACCTACCTCGGGAGCGATCTCTTGGGTCACTCCCTTCCCAGGTTCCTACCAGTGGCAAACTAGACACCCGCCAGGGGCTGAAGAAGCCCCAGGTAGCTGGTCATAGGGCTTCGCAGTCCTCTTCAGTCTACATCTACATCTACATTTATACTCCGCAAGCCACCCAACGGTGTGTGGCGGATGGCACTTTACCTGCCACTGTCATTACCTCCCTTTTCTGTTCCAGTCACGTATGGTTCGCGGGAAGAACGACTGTCTGAAAGCCTCCGTGCGCGCTCGAATCTCTCTAATGTTACATTCGTGATCTCCTCGGGAGGTATAAGTAGGGGGAAGCAATATATTCAATACCTCATCCAGAAACGCACCCTCTCGAAACCTGGGGAGCAAGCTACACCACGATGCAGAGCGCCTCTCTTGCAGAGTCTGCCACTTGAGTTTGCTAAACATCTCCGTAACGCTATCACGGTTACCAAATAACCCTGTGACGAAACGCGCCTCTCTTCTTTGTATCTTCTCTATCTCCTCCGTCAACCCAATCTGGTACGGATCCCACACTGATGAGCAGTACTCAAGTATAGGTCGAACGAGTGTTTTGTAAGCCACCTCCTTTGTTGATGGACTACATTTTCTAAGGACTCTCCCAATGAAGCTCAACCTGGTACCCGCCTTACCAACAATTAATTTTATATGATCATTCCACTTCAAATTGTTCCGCACGCATACTCCCAGATATTTTACAGAAGTAACTGCTACCAGTCTTTGTTCCACTATCATATAATCATACAATAAAGGATCCTTCTTTCTATGTATTCGCAATACATTACATTTGTCTATGTTAAGGGTCAGTTGCCACTCCCTGCACCAAGTGCCTATCCGCTGTAGATCTTCCTGCATTTCGCTACAATTTTCTAATGCTGCAACTTCTCTGTATACTACAGCGTCATCCACAAAAAGCGCATGGAACTTCTGGCACTATCTACTAGGTCATTTATATATATTGTGGAAAGCAATGGTCCCATAACACTCCCCTGTGGCACGCCAGAGGTTACTTTAACGTCTGTAGACGTCTCTCCATTGATAACATGCTGTGTTCTGTTTGCTAAAAACTCTTCAATCCAGCCACACAGCAGGTCTGATATTCCGTAGGCTCTTACTTTTTTTATCAGGCGACAGTGCGGAAGTCAAGGAAAATAGCATCTACCTGGGAGCATGTATCTAATATTTTCGGGGTCTCATGAACAAATAAAGCGAGTTGGGTCTCACACGATCGCTGTTTCCGGAATCCATGTTGACTCCTACAGAGTAGATTCTGGGATTCCAAAAACGACATGATACGTGAGCAAAAAACATGTTCTAAAATTCTACAACAGATCGACGTCAGAGATATAGGTCTATAGTTTTGCGCATCTGCTCGACGACCCTTCTTGAAGACTGGGACTACCTGTGCTCTTTTCCAATCATTTGGAACCTTCCGTTCCTCTAGAGACTTGCGGTACACGGCTGTTAGAAGGGGGGCAAGTTCTTTCGCGTACTCTGTGTAGTCCCGGAGACTGAATCAACGAAGCTCTCCCAGCAAGGGCAACCAAAGGAACAGCATGAGAAATCGAAATTGAAGACCCCTAAAACCAAGGAAATTGTGGTGCCACCCACTCCACCGCTATCTACAAACTCTGCATCTGAGAACATTAAAATTATTTCAAATTCTTGTCTTGATGACACAGAACTAACATAATCACTTGTAGCTCTTGAAATTTAAACTTTGCCTGTACTGGGATGCCTGTGATGATATGGTTTTGATAACTCTTCTGTATTTACTTTTAAAATATTTATAGGTTTAGCTGATTGGACAGTATCTTAAAATTTTCAGTACTTATAGTAATAAGATATACTGTGTTAATAAATCAAACTATGAACAAAGATAAGAAGAAAACCTTTCAAGATCGAGAAATGCACTAGATTACATATTTTGTATGTATGTTCTTGGCGTTTAGTACGGTTCTACATACTTGTTTAATCCACCATCTGAAAACCCAGAAACACATTATCTGAATCCTATTGTTTGTGGTGCTCTTCATCTCATGAATGAAGAGAGTGAGATGGATGTTACTCAGTTGATGAGTCTGACATTTTTGAATTTCAACCCAGGATTTGATTAGTGTCGTCAAAAATTGTATAAGACCACAGAATAACATCTTTCAGAATATTACAGCAAACAGCTGGTAAAGGGAGAACTGTGATTGTGTCTGTTGGATGAAACAGTATGTTCAGACTAGAAAATGCTTCTAATAGTCACTGTAAATCTGTTTTATAGAATCATGGTAGTTGTGCATCAAAAGTGTGTAACAGTAAAGGAATGGCCATAGATATCTGATTAGAGTTGTAAAGTTAGCAACGAAGCTCCACCAGAACAATGAAACTGGCAGAAATTGATTTATTAACTGATTTGAGCCTCTTTGCCACTGTTAGACATAAACATTAACTGCTGGCGTTCTGCTGTGTGAGTACACCCCAAGGTTGCATGTTAAGTTTTGGTATCTTACTGTCTTTACTGTACTATTGCAAACTTCACATATATTGTATTATTGGTTATTAGGAGGTCTTTAGTGGAGCTGTGTTGCTGTGAGATCTACAAAAATTGTTCTGGAGTCAAACACTGCCTGCAGAAGGCATATTCTCTTTTTTATCTGTCATAAGTGTTTGTTTGGCCATACATTTAAAGAAGTTTCTTGATGATCAAGAGAGTTGATGTTATCATTCACAGTTTTAATCTCAGAAAAAAAACCTTGAAAACATAAAGGGAATTTTTATGTATTAAGATATGTTTACATTAAGTAGTAATGAAATAAAATACTGCTGCTTATTAGCAGATGAGAACTTCTCTATCAAAATAACTTCAGAATTTTTACAAGTGTCAAGCATAATAATATCCCTCGAAACTGTGCATTATTTGTCAGACTAATTTGTTTGTCATCTGCTCATTTCAGCCCAGATGGTGTAAATATGAAATCTTGAATTGTTTGGTATTGTAATTTTAGTGATCATGCATGGAAATAGAGACTCTTGTAATTGCCTGAAGCTAGAATTGGTGTTCTCTAAATCATTCTGTCTCGAAGTTCTGCACCAGCAAATTTAGGTAGTGGTACTCATCACTGTAACACTTCTTCATAACAAAATTATGAAACATCAGATTGTTAGAAGGAAGTGTTGGCTCTATCATAAATGGCAACTCCTCCTATCAGCCAAGAATGCCTAGATAAAAAATTGACTCACATGTATCACCACAGTAGTAGTCTTAATATATCTTTCCTTCAAATATGGTGGTCAGAGAGAGAGAGAGAGAGAGAGAGAGAATATTTGAGAATCAAAAGTGTACTTTCAGTTCATTGACATTTCGCTGAAGTCCCTTAATGCTTTGATAAAATGTCTGCCATGCCCGGTACCCTTCTTTTTATTTCCAACCGCTTTGATAAGATGTCTGCAATGTTCAACATCCCAAAGTCATCTCAAAACTCAGGTGACAGTTGTGGAACACAAGAAATGTTCATCAAAGACCAATACAATTAGGGTCGAAGCAGTACGTCTATATTCAGCAGTGTAGATCCCACTCGTAGCAGTGTAGCGATGGATATGTTTATTGTGAAGTCGGCAGCATCAAGATGGGACCACGAATGAGTGCAGGAAATATGCTCATTACACATGAGTTTGATGTCAGGTTGCAGAATGTGTCTTGTGCTCATTCATCTGGATCAAAAGTGGTAGCTAGTACAGTCAGAGAAACATTTTAAAAAGAAATCATTGTAGTAGTGGTGGGTTCGGATCTAAAGAGCAACATTTTGGATAGTTTGTGGAGCTTCAGGTCTTCATTGGTGGCCAAAGGAATACTGTTAACATGTAGGTGTACAGAGCTGAAGTACCACAACTACACGTACAACTTCTTACAGATATTGTTGGCTCCAGACGTCATTTTAGTGGATGATAATGTCTAATCAATTTGAATTTCTGACAGTAAAGGTATCAATGCCATGGACTGGCTAGTGAAGTGTGTGGATCTGAATCCTGTAGAGAATTTGTGGAATGAAATGGGGAGATGGATTGCACCACTGAGCCACCACTGAGGGCTCTTCCATACTTCTGCACATAATTATCAAGAACGAGCTTGATTGGCAATTGTGTTTGTGTAGAACATACCACATTGCTGCCAAGCACTTATGGCATCTGTGTCTGGTATTCACTGTTTTGATGCCATGGAAAAGATTCTTCTGGTGATCATACAAGACATGCTTGTGTTCACTTTTAGAATCTCTCGTAACTGTTTTGTACACTGTTGGATACTAAATATCTTTTGATTAAGCTTTATTGTGCTGTGTAAGCCTTTTGACATCCTGTTGAGAAAATATGCTATCATTTCTTGATTATGTTTAACTTTAAAGACTCTAATATCTCCCCTGTCAGAATTTTAGTGTATATTATAAATTTACATGTACTACATGTAAAGAAGACTTATAGAGCTGCTGTTCTCATTTGGTCTTTTTATGGTATATATTTATTTGTTTTCACTTTACAGATGAAGGCTGTGAGCGCCTCACAGAGGATTTGATGCATCTCGATGTTTACGCATATGGGGAAGAATGCAAAGAATTCAACCGCACAAATGGGTTCTCCTTTCAAACAGCTCCAACGCAGAAAGGCTTTAAACCACCTCATAGGATAGAGTCTCTAAAGATGATTGTTAGTTCATTATTAACTGCTTAAATTTGTATTAAATGTTTAACTGTTTCTATGTAGCAGAATTGTTAAGATATTTAATTAATCATATAAATGAGTAATGATAGTTATGAATTATTTAAATTAAATTTTATTATTTGAGTTCACTTATAATCTTTAACGTTTTGTTCTGATGAGAACATGGACATTCCGCTGATGAGGCGTCATAGAAAGCTGAGAGGTTGTTGTGTGACATCCTGGGATATAATTTTTCTAGACAGGTCTCAAGGAAAATGTAATTCCATGAGATAAAATCTTTATAGTTGTTTCAGCCTGATTTTAGCAGGTCATCTGTCTTGTGTCTTTCCATGAAGTCAGTTGTATTTTTTATTACCATGTTTGTTCTTTCAAAATGTGTGTTAATGCCACCTCAAATCATGATGGTACCTGAGATTTTATGCAGTGTGGTGTGGACAAGATTATGAATGTAGGAGATGACTATGTGCAACCAGTTGTGCCATAACAATGAACAAAGATTGCTCAAATTGTGTGAAGGCTATCATGATGTTTGGCTCATTGTTAAAGGAGCTCCGAGAGGTGTTTGGTGAGGTTCAATTCAGGTTGCATAGGATATTAGTTCAGATGAGTCATTGTTCTTGAATGTTATTCAAAACAAGAAGTCACAGTTATAACTTGTTGGACAAGAGAAGTATGGTTTAGGACTGGATGGTCCTTTTCAGGGTGAAAGAATGCAGCAAAACTTGGTTATTCAAAAATTGGATGCATCCATTTTGATTAAAGATACATTTTTACGTATGCCAAATCTTTTAGCTCCCATGGTGACTGAGGATGGTGGGAATGTCAGCTGAAAAAGACTTTTTGGAGGAAAAAAAAATTCTGGTTTGACTATCAGTCCAATTGTGTCAGTCAGTTGAGGTGTATTCTGGCTTGTTGATAAATGGAAAACAGTATTGTTGTGATCTCTATTAGATGACATAGATTGTAGATTTAGTTCAGTTCCTACATTCTCATAAGGTGCATGAGGATGGAACCAAGTGGCTCTGAAATCGATACCGCGTAAAAATGAAATCAATAAATATAGCTGAGTGGATAGAAAAAAAGGAAAAAAAGATGCAATAAACAATACTAGTTTTCTTCATGAAGGGACATATTGCAGTAAATAACACTCTGTGCAATAGGTTGTTCGAGCTTGAATGCTTGGGCCTGGACAGCTGGACAAGCAACTGATGGGCAGTCAGTCAGGCTGCTCGGCTGTAGTAGTATGCACAGTATTACTGCCCGGACTGAGCATACACACTGGCAGGAGTGGCTCAGTGGCTCGTCTGTGTGTGTGTGCAAAACGCCTGCAGTAGGCCCACCCGGCTGGTGACCCACACTATGTCTCTGCCAGTGAGCGAGCTGATAGGTGCATATGCCCTGTGGGGCAGTATTGGAGTAGTTCGCTATACAGCATAGGCCTGCCTGCAAGATTTTTCAACTTCTCCACACAGCTTTAGTGAAGGTTCCCTGAGCTGTGTTGATGTCCTGTAGCAGTTCCAACAGCAAAGCAATTTTTAGCCCCTAGGCAGAAAAAAAGGCGGCGATTCCAGTTAATCATCATCTTCCTTTGGCTACCATTCTAACAGGAATCTCATGTAGATTGAGATGTTTGCCACTGAATGTAAAAATTTATACTCTTGTTCTCTGTTCTGTCAAATCTGCCTTGTAACTGATGTTACCCATTGCGGACACTCTTTGTGGGGACTCTGAACACTGGATTCCCTCAACCAAGCAGTTGTCGCCTGCGCCATTTTGCTGTAAGCTATCTACAAACCCTAAATTTCATGGGCACTTTGACACACCAAGTGCTTACTTTTTTGTATTTTGATATAATACTGGAGTGTTCAAAGTCTGGATTTGTATCCAGAAAGAATGTACTGCCATGGTAAGGTAAAGCAAAGTTGAGCTCTTACTAAAAGTCAACTTACATTACAAGTTAGTAAAAATTGCTTAGATTCTCTAATCAGAGAGCATGATCACATCAGGTGGTCTCATCTAGAATAGTGTTTTAATATGTTCATGCATTTTTTCTATTACTGTAGATCATAACAAGCAGTTCCCATGTCACTTGTTGTGGCCTTTCGTAACGCCCCGTGTTTCATTGCTCTTCCGTTTACCTTGACCTCACATGTTGTCAATTCTCTTGAGGAAAACTGATTCAATATTCAGGTTTTTTGTTTCTGTCAGCCTTACACAGGTTACTCATGGCTTATTCGACATAAAAGTATCCCAAAAGATTGGCTTTGTTGTGATAATTATTGTCAGAAACAATGAACACCAAGGGAAACATCTTTAATATGGTGTATCAAGTGATCATACTATTGTGAAATATTCGGTACACCATCTCAAATGCTCAGATATTTTGGCATATAACAAATGATAACCAAACAAATAAAGTTTTATTGGTAATCTAATCATTTGTAGTCTTCTGAAATTTTCACCCAGATAGTGATCCTAAGAGTGAACAGTAATTTGTATGACAGTGTTTCTGTTGTTATAATATTGGACATAGACATACTCTTTTTCTTAAGAAAAGGTGTTTAGGGAACTACTGTGCATTCACATTTAATAAAATCATACATTTCAGAAACTGTAAGAAAATGTAAACAAAATGAAACAAAACCATTTTCCACACATTCTTTGTACACTGAGTGTAACGACTGTGTTCAAGTAATTTGGCATATTTATGAGGAATATGAATTCTTTACAAGTGTTCGGATGTGGATCAGTTGTAAAAAACATTGATTTCTCATTTTTATTTTCTAGGCAAATGGGGCTTACGATGCAAAGCAGTACACTCAGGCAATCAGTATGTACAATGAGGGCATCAGTCAGTGTCCTGAATATGCGTACTTATATGGGAACAGAGCAGCTGCCTATATGAGGAGAGACTGGTAAGTCTCTTTTTGTATTATTCTATGTTGTTGTGATGCAAAACTAATAATGAGAATTATGGTAATTGCAATTCCTTTGTGGAATATAGATAGTTTAAGGAATAAAAGTAACAACTCTCAAATACTGGAGGCACCGAGTTGTCAGTTGGCACACAAACCCTCCTGTATGGCTACCTTGGCCCAGCTGGCTGCATTATGCCAGTGCTGCAGATTAGCTGGGGTGATGGGTTGTGTTGTGTGAAGTGGACAGTAGGAGAAAGGAGCTGGGAATTGGGAGAAAGGGTTGGGGAGTGGCGTCTGACAGCTGGGAGGGAGAGGCAGCAGGTTTGTGGCACTGGTGACCTCGATGATCTGACTGCAGGCTGGGAAAGTTGAATGTAGTGCGTGATGGTGTAGAGAAATGGATTGGGAGATGAAGTTAAATCAGAGGAAGGAGGGAGACTATGGAAAAGATTGTGGGAGTGCAGGCAAAGTGAAATTAAGGTCACATAATGGAAGGGGAGGTGGGTGTGAGGCAGGAGCTAGCAGATATCGAGGTTGGGAGGATTACGGCATTTAAGGATGCGTTGCAAGGACATCTCCCATCCTCATAATTCAGAGAAGCTGGTGTTGGGGGGAGGATCTAGATAACACAGGTTACATTCAACAGTTATTCTTATGGATTGTAAAGTTGTTTTAAAAGCAGAGGCATTACTTTTCTAGGCAAGAATGTTTCTAGATTTCATTAACATTTCATGTTTGTCTGAGTTTTTATACAAAGCACCATTAGTAAAAGAATACTTATCCATGTCCAGTAAGTTGATGATATCAATTGTGCACGATTCCATTGAGCCAATACCTTCCAATCCTATAGCTTTTATTTCCCTAAAGAATTTTTCACTTTTCATATGGGATCTGCTTTCACAATAGATTGATTTTGGTATTTATTGTGATTGCACTACTCATAGTTTCATCCCCTTCAATGTTATAACCGAATTTGATTGCATCGGAACAGTTGCTCGCAGTGAGTGTAGTATATTTCAAAAATGGAAAATGAATTCAGCAATTAGTTGCAAATCCAATGTGTATTTTTATTGCAGATCTTGAGTTCAGCTATTGTATAGCTGTCTTCAGTGCATTTAAATTGGGTCATACAGACTTGTCATGATTGTGAAGGTACAAGATGCTACATGACTTTTAAGATGTACGTGGCCAGATTCTAACATGCCAGTTGTAATCTGGCCATGTAAGTCTTAAAGTCATAGTATCATGTGTTGTCACAAGCTTTACAAGTCCACATTAACTCAACATAAACACACTATTCACAAATTGGCCATTCAATAGCTGAAATCTAGATGTGCAATAAAAATAAAATTTGAATTTGTGAGTGATTGCTGAATTCCTTTCCTTCCTTCAATGTTGTTTTTAATGGAACTATTACCATGTCTGGTAATGATTCATTTCCTGCATTTTCTCAGGCAGAAGAAATACAGGCAGACATTGTAGATTCTTCTTCTGAGTTACCGTCGTCTCTGCCACATCTTCTCCTTTGCAAAAAGTCTTACCAGTGATTTTCTTTTGTGTCATATTTGGAATTGATGTTTCCGTAAACTGGTATATAAATGAGGAACTGCTCCTGCTTGTAGAACCAATCTTTCTCATGGAGTTCTAACTTATTTACTGTTGATGATGAACTAATATGCTCTTGTCATAAATTCTTCTGTGAAATGTGAATCAAGATTGGTGTCTTCTGAATATGGGACAGAGCACATGCTTCTGCAAAGCTAGAGAGTTCTTCTCCAAAACAGATATTTTGTTATGTTCTCCATTCTCACACACACTGCTGTTGATCTACATTCCAGTGACCGCCTTCCAGTCTAGATACATCTACCAACAGAGCAGTGCTGTTAAGCAAACTGCCAAGATGAGTGCTCAGCAAGGCAAGCTGGATGCTGAATAGTCAGCTGGCTGTGTTAGAATGTATAGGCAGCATCCAGGAATTGTTTGTTCATGTCAGCAGCATGATCCACAATGTTGAGAATAAAACCACTTCAGCTGCAAAATTCCTTTATTTCACAGCACTTAAAGCTGCATCTTCAGGTGCAAATTGGAGTCAAGTCATGATACATGTAACATATTACAGGAAGACCCAGCATTCACAGTCAGTCCCATGGAATAGATATCCAGAAACAAGGCAGATGTCCTAAAGAAACAAAGATATTGTAAAGAAAGCTGCATCATGTCTTGTTTCTTTGAGGACATATCCCTTACAAAATCCTTATTAGCTACCTCACCAAATCGGGAGGACGACGGTTCAATCCCGCGTCCGGCCATCCTGATTTAGGTTTTCCGTGATTTCCCTAAATCACTCCAGGCAAATGCCGAGATGGTTCCTTTCAAAGGGCACGGCCGACTTCCTTCCCCGTCCTTCCCTAATCCGATGAGACCGATGACCTCGCTGTCTGGTCTCCTTCCCCAAAACCAACCAACCAACCAACCAACCTCACCAATATGACATGACAGTAAGGAATCACATTATGTGAATCCAAGCTCTCCAACCCAACAGTGGCAGGACCACTACTACCACTTCGTACAGTGGCAGTAGTAAACCAACCATTACAATGACTGAAGGTATCATTATTGACAGTACTAAAATTAAAATTACAACCAACACAAGGGCCATCAAGAATAGAAGTTGAAGCAACTCCTTTCACTTTATTTTTTGTTATACCCACTTCAGTGCCACACGTTGTTTCTATGTTAATGATGCTCTGGAAAACAGTAGCACAGTTCTGTGCATGTCGATGACGTCCATAGTGCGGCATGGCTCAGTAGCTCTGTTCAATGCAGTTGCCTGTGCAGCAGCCTCTTGCAGAACGGCAGTGCAATGAGATAAGGCCTTACATAGTGTGGCACAGCCTGACCATATCTTATTTCTTTTAGGACATATGCATTTTTTGCAGATAACTATTCCACGGGACTGACTATGAACGCTGGGTCATCTTGTAATATGTTACGTATATCATGACTTGACTTCAGTTTGCACAAGAAGATGCAGCTGTAAGTGCTGTGAAACTGGTAGTACCTAAGGATAAAATGATTTTACAGCTGAAGCGGTTTTATTTCTCATCATGATTTATCTGGGATGTGGTTGCCCTGACTGTAAAGTGCACCATGCCACTGATTCATGCACACCAAAGTCTTCAGGACAGTGTAGAAGACAACCTGTTGTCTGGTGGAGCAGAGTGTGCCACTCTGCAAACAGGAACAAGCAGTTGGCTCTGCAGAACTTGAAGTGTAGATAATCAGTTGGAAATCTTGCAGCTTTTCATGTAACGAAAGGGTAATTCCACCATAGAAGAGAGCACAAAGAGAGAATGGTAGTAATTCCTTAACTCTGTTAATCATTCAGCCAAGCCGTCAGTCGTATGAGAGACCATGAGGAGAATTTCAGGAAATGTTTCAGGTGCCCAGTAACTGCTGTAATGAGTAATGGTACTCTTCAGAGCAGTTTTGGTAAATTGGACAGAGGATAAGATCTCTTCACTCGTGTCAGTTCCTGCTTTCTTTCAATGATTTGCGTTACTGGCGGAGTTGATATAGTGCTGTGTATTTAGGCAATTTCTTATTGACGGACGTTACATTTTTTCAAGATAGGAGGTAATGCATTAAGGACCTTTCAACTGTAAAAGTATGTGTTCCATTATTCCATTAACTTAATCAGCCAAGATCTCATTATAAAGAAAAACTTTCGTGGAAGTTTTCTGTGGAACAATCCTTTTTAGGTCTTTGACACGTAAATATTTAAAATGTATTACAAAGTATTCATCCCCCCTTTACTTACTAGTCGTGCCAATTTGAGGGACTGAAATTACTATCACTACTTCGGAAGCAGCACATATTATTATGTGTCAGATTTGGTGAGAGATTTGCTTCCACAAGGATGTCTGCTATATTGGCATTGTGTAATCACCTGGCACAATGTAGCTGTACACAAAGATTTCATCCTTGTTTGTGATTCAACTATTTGTTGAGTTGTTACCTTCACTCCTAAATTATTTGCATTCTGCCAGAACTTTCTGTACCTATTTATACAACACTTTTGCACACAAAAAGGTTCATCCCAAAGTTTTGTTTTGTTTTAGGGCACAAAAACAACTGGGGTCATATGCACCCAATTATCCCTAAGTGGAGTACACTTGTGGAAAGGGGTACACTGATTTCATATATGAAGAATGCATGTTTGATTGTGATACATGGTACAATGAATAAAATGTGTTAAACAGGAAGGATGATGGATTAATGAACAAAGTTTGAGGTGTAGGAGAATGCTGAAAACTATAAAGTATGTAGAAGTTGTAAGATGACTTATTGGGGGATGACGGGAAAGTGATCAGTGGGGTACATGAAAAGGAAATAGTGAGGGAAGGAGAAGAGGAAAGAGCAAAAGGATGGGTTCAATTAACACTGCAAACATATTGTTGTAAGTCTGTTTCTTCAGCAACACATATTTTATTAAGTGCAACATATTTAAAATAAAATCGCAGGAAGTAATAGTTCCTGACTCATCTGGAAATACACAAAACAAAATACTTCTGGAGGTGGATACCACATGTTCAACACGGTACTCTGAATGCTAGCTGAATAATTCACACTTGAGTGCAGGAGATCACTGTAGGTTCAACTAGGAAACACTCAAATATGAACCACTCTCTTGGTGCACCCATATAACATCAGTTTGTTCATTGAAAAGCAAGGATCAGTTGAACAGGAAGAAAAGACAGTCCTGCATTAAACAGACAGGCTAATCCATGTGCCAGCCAAACACTGTTGGTAGATAACAACAAAGTCCAGATCACAGTCCATGAAGAAACCATGTAGTGTAGTGTCATTGTCAATACATACACTGGAGAGCTTGTAATCATTGCCCGGTTGCCAAGTTAGATGTGGCAGCCCTTCACCTGCCGCAGGTGTGTTTCTCACGCGACCTGGCTGGCGCTGGCAGATGTATCATTCTGTGTCGTGCCTAAGTGCCTTACCAGATGTGTATATAATTATAGCGAGTGAGCCGTCAATATGACTGATGGGATTACAGGATCGCTCCCCCCTTGAGTTAGCTGATAAGGTCAGAAGCCTCCTGGCCGGTACAGTGGAAGGTGATGTGTGAGTATTCTGTTGCGAAGGCTGGGGACGTGACTTCAGATTCTGTCAGTGGAGAAGAGCTGCTGCTGGATATGTTGGAGGTGACAGTGGTTTGGACTTGTGGCTTGGTGCAGGTCTATGGGTCTTACATCAGACCTGGCACAGACTGAAAGCCCTCTTGTTTATCATCTGGGTTCAGATCCATAAAGGTGATGGACAGTGGCTGGAGAAAGGTGCCCACCACCTGAGATGTCATCCTTGACCCAGACCCCCCAAATCAACTGCCGTTGGTCCTGAGGGTGGGTGAGGTGCAGTGCCTTGACCATTGTGTCATTGCCCCAGATGGCGCAAATCTAGCTGGTTCCTTTGCTGGTGAAGGATCCCTTGAGTTGTGGGTACCAGGACCAGCTGGTGGCGTCCGTTGGCTGTGGGGTCCCCATACCCAGCCAGATGGGGTCACCCACCTTAAAATTGTAGTTTCTTCTTCTTCCAATGGAGGCTGCAACGGACGTAATGAGGATCGATGAGGGTGTGCATACAAGGGCTCTACTGGGCTCAATTGTGGATCAGCATCACGTAGTAAGAGGTTAAAAAGGAAAGCAGTACTGAATTGATAGGCTTGGATGTTAATAGTTCTTCCATCTGTTTTTTAAATGGGGACATTTGGCCATGACAGTTGAGGCAGTGTGAACAGAAAATGCGCTAATATGGTTGGTGCAAGTGCAAAATTGTTGAAAACTAACAGAAGTAAACTGGGGTCCATTATCACTATCCAGAGTTGATGGGGCTACTTCAGTAGAAAAAATGGAGACAAGGACAATAATGGTATTTTCTGTCGTGGATGATGAATTTTAATGATGTATGAGAAATGAGAATAAGCCTCTATTAAAATCAGCCACATGACCCCATGGTATGGACCTACAAAGTACGCATGCACCCAAACTTGTGACTGGGTTGGTGTAGGTTACAACTAATATGGTACAAGTTGCTGTTGTGACAAGCTTGGCATTGTTGAGGCCCAAATGCAATATCCAGGTTGACCCATGGTGAATACACAGGTTGCTGGACCAGTTCTTCATTCTGAAAATGGCCCATTGGGACTGATGAAGTAGTCACAATACCATATTTACCCGATTATAAGACAACCCTGAATATAAAAGAGCCGCCTTTTTCTAAGAGGCTCCTTCAGAAAAATTTATTTTTTAACATATTGTGATTAATCAAAATTGCAAACTTTCTCTACTTAAATAGTTACCATGCACCTATTCTAAGCTTATGCCAGTTGTTTATTGTCTGCATTTTGATAACACAAAGAGAAATAAAATAAACAAAAAGAAACAGTTTGCACTAATTTTTATCTTCATTGCCTTTTTTTGTTTACTTATACAGTTGTTCGTGGTATCATGTTGTATCACTATTTTTTGTCATCATCATTGTCACAAAAATTTGGTTGTTTCTTCTGAATATGTTGCAATTTCTGAGGTTGCAAGTCCAATGGGATCTGAGAACACAGCCTCCCCCTCACCCCTCCTCCTCCTGAAAACAGTGAATTTCACTTCTGGAATGAGCAGCTGACACACTCCCAATTGTTCCCCTCATACCTCACAGTGAGTGTCGACAACATGGCTGCACAAATCATCTAAGTATGCCACTGGTCCCAACCTAGACTTTAAGCATATCCTGCAGAAATGTATGCTATTGTTGAGTATTTGTTCAATTTTAAAGCCAATTCGATTCCAAATGCAAGTGGATTCAGACAAACTGCAGTTTAAACATAGTAGATGTTCATAAAAAGCCAAAGTATGCAGTATACATTCCCATGGTTGTCAACAAGATGTAATTTCTGCTCGCTCACAGCCAAGCTTGTTTCACTGTGCCCCATCCAACATCCCGTAGTGCTGTTCTTGAGCAGTAACTTGGGCAGTAATATCTTCCAGGGTGCAAATTATATATATATATATATATATAACAGCAACAACTAATCTGTAAATAAAAGACTGCAATCACAACTCAGTCCAACTCTTAAACCTGTGATGTAGTTACGTCTGTTGATACTATCTCCAAAACAGGTCTTTCCGCTTTAATTTATTCTTCCGATAATAATTGCAATCAGTGTAATGTGATTTATTTAGATTGTTAGACATTTAATTCTACATTAATTTCCTTTCTCATTTCATCTGAATGTCCTCAACTTTCTTCAAAGCTAATTAAATGCTGGTAATATTTTTCCACAGTATTCTAACATGTGAACAGCGACCAAATTTCTAATTTACAACTCAAGTGGAAAATCATTACAGTTTCTCGTAAACAAATAAAATACTGATTTGGGTTCAGAATCAAGATCTTCACCATGTATGTTAAGCTGACTTAAAAAGGGACATAAATGTATGTATACGGGTATCCATATGTATGAGAACTTTCATTAGAGACCTGTTCAAATACAACAAAAGTATGTAAGTTGAGAGAATTTAATGTTATTTCTTCCAGTGTTACACAGAATTATCAATTTTTAAGCAGAGCATGAGATTCTTGTAGTGGCTAATATATAGCATCTCACATATCCCTCGCACTAGTGCCTTGAGTCAAATTTCACGTGACTGGTCGAGCAAGGTCGACATTGTATCAAGCACTTCAGTGTGTAGGGAAATCTCAAGCACATTTAAGTGCAAGCATTCTTTGCTGTGTCCTATCCTTCAGGATTGAATGAACCTCTATAGCCAAAGCTTCATCTGTTAATGTAAGACAGTCCCCATATTAATCTATTAAAGAATGTAAAAATGTTGACCTCATCAGCAATTGCATACTCTGTGAATATAAGATGATGCTGTATTTTTCAAATGACGAATCTGGGAAAAACCTTATCTTATAATCGGATAAATATGGTATATGAGAGTGCAGAATCTCTGAAATCGCTGCTCGATAGTCACTGTCATTTTGATTCAATAATAGGACACCTGTAAAATGATGGAGGGCATGACATTGTGAAAAGAAACAATGAAGTTCTAAAGAGACTGCCAAAGGAAGGGCCTGCAGCCACCTGGTTTGTACGAACTGATAAACCTGTCCCAAGAGGGGACCCTTAACATCTGTGACGTATCTCGTAGAAATGGGAAACTCTTATACCTACTGAATGAATCGGGCATAGTATGTAACCTTGCATATAAAAAAGGTCCTTTACATTCTTTGGTATTGGAATATGGCAAATGGCTTCCAAATTCTCTGACAGTGGTGTAAGGCCTTCAAGGGTATGATTATATTTTATGTACTTAACAGAACACTTAAAAAATGAGCATTTTGACGAGGTACATTTTAACCCAGCTTTCAAAAAGACTGAAAATACTTGCTGGACGTGAGATGTATGCGCCTTATGAGTTCTTTCTGTGGTGATGTTTGGTTTGTGGGGCACTCAGCTGTGCAGTCATCAGTGCCTGTACAAAGTCCCAATTTTGACACAGTCTAGCCACTTTCATGCATGATGATGAAATGATGAGGACAACACAAAATCCTAGTCCTCGGGCAGAGAAAATGCCCAACCTGGCCATGGAGTTCTTCCTGTCACTACAATATCATCCAGATAATTGATGCATTGTGGAATGTTGGCATTAAATTTCGGAACAATTACTGGTGCACTATCAATGCCAAGAGATGACCTGTTGTGTTTATAGAGCCCAAAATGAGTATTTAATACCAGAATGGCTTTGGAAGCTTTGTTCAACAGAAGTTGAAAATATGCTTCTGAAAGATTGATCTTATATGAATACTAACAACCGTCAATTTTGAAAATAATTCATCAGGACCCAGAAGGGATATGAATCCATGATTGACTGATTATTTGCTGTGTTTTTTAAGTCCTCATAAAAATAGCATTTTTTACTCCTCAAAGCTGGCTGGGGTGGCCGAGCGGTTCTAGGCGCTACAGTCTGGAACCGCGTGACTGCTACGGTTGCAGGTTCGAATCCTGCCTCGGGCATGGATGTGTGTGATGTCCTTTTGAACCGTTTAACTCCTCGAAGCGATTCAGTTCTATTGTAACCTCATCCTGTAAGGCTAAAGGCGTCACATGGTCTTTGAAAAGACACAGTCAGCTCTCTTAACAATAATGTGACTGAGAAAATTTAACTCATTCGCAGATCTGGAGGAGGTCAGGGAGCATATTGGAGACACAAAGAAATCACTTTTATTTCCAGCTCAGAAATCCTCAGATGGTTACAAAATACTGATGATATCCCCTGTCTAAGCCAAACAGTAAATTGTTTCTTTCCTCAGCAAGTTGAACGAATCCTTCAGAATATATTTTTCTTTGCTTTTCTCACCTGATAAAAAATTGTTTCTTAATATTTTGGGTTCTCTCTCCCACTCCCCTCCTGGCCCCTCCTCCCCACTCCCCTCCACCACAATATTTTTGTATGTTTAATTGACCAATCAAGAAGCACACACAGTGTACAACTCAGTACCAGGTATTGTAATATTGTTTCTGTACTGCATAATGATTTGGAGACCACAGTAGAGGTTATCAGTTTTTGTGCTTGGGTTAACAAAGATGAATGGAAACCATATATATTGGCTGTCTAACAGCATTCTTTTAAAATGATTATTATTTATTCACCCAGGCGTTATCTGATAATGATATAGGATATGTCACAGTAATGCATTGTATTACAATGGCTTGACTTGGAAGATTCAGCTCAGGATATAAACAGGATAGCATTAAGACATGTAGATAGTAGTTTTGGTGGGTATGCTGATAAGAAAATCCACAATCTCATTCCACTTCCCATATGCAGCGTTAGTTCCACATAAATACTCAGAGGCTGGTTTGATCCCCAGAGATTTCTTTCCAAATTAGCACATCTTCACATCTATATTAGTCCTTTTCAACAATATCAAGTAGATAATACTACATGCTTTATTCTGTCTGATTCTCTGTGTCTCAAGAACCATTTCCCCAAGAAAACTGAACACACATGGGAAGAGGATTGGCTGATCTTTTGCGGTAGGATGGAATACATGCAATATTATATTGTTGACAAAGTGAGTCAATCCTCTCCACACGTCTTCAGTTTTCTTGGAGCAGGGGATCGTGAAGCACGCTGAATTGGAGAAAATAAAGTATGTAACATTATCCACTTGATAACGTTGAAAAGGCCTCATATAGAGGTGAAAATGTGCCCATGTAGAGTGGAATCCATGAGAAACACACACACATATTGGGGCATTTGTGAGTAACTAGGATTGCATATCTGCATCTGCATTCATACTCCGCAAGCCACTATATGGTGTATGGTGAGGGTATCTTGCACCAATACTAGTCACTTCCTCTCCTGTTTCATTTGCAAATGGAGCAAAGTGAAAAAATGACTGTCTGTATTCCTCTATAGAAGCTCTAATTTCTTCTATCTTGTCTTCATGATCCTAACACAAAATGTACAGTGACGGCGGCAGAATCATTCTGAGGTGGGAAGTGAGATGGGATCTTCTTGTTAGAATGTCCATCACGAAAAAAATAGGAGAGAGATTAACCAGTACAAAATGCCTGTGCATTAACAACATGTGTGTTAAGTCAGTATTTGAGGAGGGCCATATCCAGTGTGTGGTATGGTAAGCAAGTTAATAAGACCATAATCTTGTGGAGCTTGTGTTTGGTTTTCATGATTTGATGAGTAGCTGGCCTTATATTGCCTCCCCAAAGTATAGAACAATTTTTTGTAATGAAAACGTATTCATATACTGATTACTTGATTAGTCTGTTTAATGGCATGCAGTGAGACATTGCATTACTGTTTTCACTCATTAAATGCAATTAGTTTGTGCCTCAGATATTTTTTTCACGTATTTTTGTTTTGATCTCTTTTGCAGCCAGTATCATAAAATGCTGTTTCCTGCAAAAATTATATTTGATTTCAGCTCTTCTAACATTGTATATCCTATTTCTAATTGTTTTTTAATTTAATGTGGGCTGTGTTTCACTGACTGTGTTAGTGGGTTTTGATAGGATATATGTTGTGTTGGTGAGTTTTGGTAGGACGTGTGTCTGAAAGCATCTATTCAGTGTGACATGCAAATTTTATCCTTACCACAGTTTATACCATTCTAATAAAAGTCAAAATTTCCAGTTGATCACAGCAGTGTATATATTTGACTGAATTCGCTGCTGTTGTCATCTGTTCATCAGTTACCACTTCATTTATAAGAATTGTAACCTGAAAGAAGTAACTGACCACTAATTAGCTATAAATCTTTTGTGTGTTGAAGTGCTGTTATCTGTTCCAGATATGACAGCCTTATATATTATTTTTATTGGTATGATGCTCTGAGGTGATCAGAAAATTTGTTATACAATTGAAAAACATTTGCTGGTCTTATTATTGTATCACTATCCTGCAGTATTAATTTTATATAGATCTGAAGACAGCTCAGAGATTCATTGTATGAGTAGTTCATTGTATTTTAGGGATGGTGACATGTATGCTGCTATGAGAGACTGCCATATTGCTCTTCAGTTGGATCCAACTTATGTTAAAGCACATTTCAGGTATGTAATTAAGTCTGGTAGGTGTTACACTATGCCAAGAACTCAAAGTGTAAATAGAGGTACATTTAATTACTTTTTATAAATGTGTAGACATTGAGATAGTGTTGTGATATTCTGATTCATAATGTTTATGATATGTACATTCTTTCTCAGAAATTTGTTATAGTAAATAATTTCTGTGACAAAGTCCTTGTAGCGAGCATTGTTATTTAATTTCTATGCTGGGTTTCACTATTTATTTTCAATTAAATGATGTCAATATTATATAAAAGATTGATAAACAGACTTCAAGTAATTTATTTATAAAATATTGATATTCTGGGTGCCAGAAAATGGTCACTGAATTGACTAAGAAAAACAATATTTAAATAAACACCAAACTTGCTGAGTAATTGCTGGAGAACAAAAAAAATTCACAGTTGCAATAAAGACATAGATGCAAATTTTGGCCTTATACAGGGTGTTACAAAAAGGTACGGCCAAACTTTCAGGAAACATTCCTCACACACAAATAAGAAAAAATGTTATGTGGACATGTGTCCGGAAACGCTTCATTTCCATGTTAAAGCTCATTTTAGTTTCGTGAGTATGTACTGTACTTCCTCGATTCACCGCCATGATTTCATACGGGATACTCTACCTGTGCTGCTAGAACATGTACCTTTACAAGTACGAGACAACATGTGGTTCATGCACGATGGAGCTCCTGCACACTTCAGTCGAAGTGTTCATACGCTTCTCAACAAGAGATTCGGTGACCGATGGATTGGTAGAGGCGGACCAATTCCGTGGCCTCCACGCTCTCCTGACCTCAACCCTCTTGACTTTCATTTATGGGGCATTTGAAAGCTCTTGTCTACGCAACCCCGGTACCAAATGTAGAGACTCTTCGTGCTCGTTTTGTGGACGGCTGTGATACAATACGCCATTCTCCAGGGCTGCATCAGCGCATCGGGGATTCCATGCGACGGAGGGTGGATGCATGTATCTTCGCTAACGGAGGACATTTTGAACTTTTCCTGTAACAAAGTGTTTGAAGTCACGCTGGTACGTTCTGTTGCTGTGTGTTTCCATTCCATGATTAATGTGATTTAAAGAGAAGTAATAAAATGAACTCTAACGTGGGAAGTAAGCGTTTCCGGACACATGTCCACATAACATATTTTCTTTCTTTGTGTGTGAGGAATGTTTCCTGAAAGTTTGGCCGTACCTTTTTGTAACACCCCGTATATGAAAGTATCTAATGAATACCATTTTTTAGGACATTACATCTAAATGAAATATTGTACCACTGATAGCTTTAAATAGCTTTAGTTTATGGGTGTAAATATCAACAAATTAACCAATTTTTGGTAACACAATTGCAAGTAAACAATGTACCTCTGCATGGATCAGAGATCACTGGCATAAATCCAATAGTGTATCAGTAAATTAATAAATTATGCTCTTGTCACATCAGTTGTAAAGTGACAGTTAAATTTTTTCTCAGTGAAACAACGGCAAAAGGGAATACATAAAATTGTTTAGTCATAAAGATGAAGGTTTTGAAAATAATAAATAAATAAATAAATAAAAATAAATAAATAAATAATGTTTAACTTACATATGTAGTAGCTCTGAATTCACTCCAAGCCAATAATGTTGTAGAATTATTAGTGCAAGAGTCATTCCTCATTTATATTTTGCTGATGAATGGATCTTCTTCAATAAGTGCTTTACCACATATGATGTTTGAAAAATGTGCACAAGTGTGAATAAAGTTCATCTTATCACTCAACATAGCATTTGAAATCTGTACTGAAGGAATGTTCTTGTCATTTGTCCAAAACCATTCACATGTCAAAACACTCGTTCTGTGGTGTCATTAGTTTCAGGTAAGCAAAGAAGGGATTCTAATATTTTAAAAACTTGGCTGTGCAAGGGTTATGTTTTTTCCACTTTCCATGTTTCTAATATTTTCAGTGATACATGTTGTTTAATGTGCACGTACTCATTGTATGGACCAGTATCGTCTGCAGTATTTGAAGTTCACTGTATTTTATTATTTCACAAATGCAGAGCACAATACTAACCTCTACCAAATTCATAAATGTAATGAATTTCATTTAACTCACACTAAAGTGTGTGTGTTTACAGTTTTCATTATTAAAATTAAAAGGAAGGTCAGCGTTGGCTGTAATATTGATGTTTTATTGATAGCAGAATCTATTTTCGATCACATAGTGATCATCTTCAGTGCTGTACAAATTAAACCCAGTCACTGGTATCAAGTTATCAATAACCAAAACTGAGAAGTGATCACAATAACTGAAACAACTCCATGGAGTCGCCAGTCAATAAGTTGTCATTATTGTTGGTGGCATTCACATCAAACATGAGTGATTATGATTTGTTAGTTAATAGCACATACCAGCACAGTTCAGTTGTCATCTGCAACTGTACTGTTCCAAGTGAAGTTTCCACATGGTATCGAGTGTATAATTATTGTAGACCCATAATATAAAAATTGCCTTTCTTTACCAGTTGTTGGTATCTTTAAACTATTCATCAAACTGATGCAAAACAGGACATTTTGAAATTTTGAGTACTATTGTTAACAGCATTTTATGCTTATAAGTCATTGCCACGAACAAGGGATATTTTTGCATCCCATTCTACCTTTAAAAAAAGGGGGAGGGGGGGGGAGAGAGAGAGAGAGAGAGAGAGAGAGAGAGAGAGAGAGAGAGAGAGAGAGAAGAAAACAGGGACTGTCCTACTTAATATGGGATGTCTGGTTACCTTATTTAGTTGCCTTACTCATATGGCAACTTGGCTGTGGGACCTGGCACCATAAGAGAAAGAAATGTTATCTGTGGTGTTATTTATAAATGTGTGAGTTGCACAGGTATGAATACATATGCAACATCTCAGCATTGCTTACTCAGGGCTTATATGGCACAGAACTGAAAACACTGTTCTGCAGAATTTGTAACTGTTGAAATGATTGGAAGAAAAAATATGATGAGAAAAAATTTAAATTAAAGAAGTTCTGTGTTCTGGCAAGAAAATGCTGCTTCTTCTCAAGATAAAAAATGTCACATCAGAAACTTAAGCAATGCTAAAAGAAAAATAGGACAAAGTTTATTTTGGAAAAAGAACCATTAAATGTTTTGCAAAAGCAAACTTTCCACTCTAAAAGCTGGGAAATGACGTTAAGGAAGTGAATTGCTAAAAAATTCTTGAACAAAGATCCTGCTGCATGTAAGGATTGAGTGTGAGGAACATAACCAGACTGGATAGTAAGGTATGTGAGAAATAATAATAAAAAAATAGCTGTCAAGTCCTTTCTGCGAAGTCTTATGTGTACACAACAAGAATATCACATTATTTGTAGTCCTTAGTAGTGGACCGAACTGCAAATCCAATTCTTCCATCTGCAGTAAGGTAATTGTTCTTGAATTCTGCAAGTGGAAGTATCTGAGTACAGGTATACATCTAGAACACAAGAACACAATAACACAATATTTTTGTGCTGAAGATTACATTAATTTTTTGTATGCATATTGTATAATGTTAATTCATCATAGTGACCTTTTTCACATTTTTTAAATAAAAAACTGCTCTTCACAGTCTTAAGTACATTTCATTATATATGATCTGTGAAATAGTGTTGAACTTGGGCAGTTTGGAGGGGGGGGGGGGGGGGCACCGTGCATATTCCAGATGTATGTATATATGCATGGCTTTTCAAAAATCAAGGTGTTCATTCTGCTACACTGTGTACATATAAATTTAAACAGGCTTCAGAATTACAGTGTTTGCTACATGCCCTAGCACAGCAGGCATATGAGGTTCTTGGCAGTATTTCGCATCTTATAAAATAAAGGCTACAAAACTGTACCAAAAGCTTCTGAGAATTAAAATAGAATTTCAACTTAATTTTTATAATATGTGGCCATGCATTTCAATGCAAAATCTGCATGCGCATATCATTTGTGGCTCTGAAAGCTAAAATAATCATTATTACTGAATATGTTTGACCTTTGATTCAAAGTGTGATGTTAAATACAAATAAATACATGGTACCCAGGAGGTCATTTTACAATTTAATTACATAATTACGGCCACAGATGAACTGATAAGTGTATGAGTCATATTATAATCATAGAAGTACATATTGAAACTATTTTTGCATCAGTCAATAAAACTTGATGTGCTTCCAATACTCTTTGTTGGACACTCTGTGCGTTATATGCTGCTTAAAACTTCTCAGTGAATTTATTGTGCTATTCATGAACTGATACTGAATGAGGCATTCTTTTTGTTCATAATGTAGTCCTGTAGTTTCACTTAGTCTTTTTTTCTGATGATATTTAAATGAGCCTCACCATGTATTGTGCCTTCTGTTATGTAGTACTCATGTTGATGATTTGAGGTCAATCACTCTTCAGAACTGTAGCTAAAATATACAAATTTCATACTAGCACAAATTTATAGTAACTATATTCATGCAAGAAATTTTTGAAGACATTCCATATTTTGCATTGTGTGTGTGTGTGTGTGTGTGTGTGTGTGTGTGTGTGTGTGAAGAAATTAGAATAAAATACTAAATTTTAAAGTACAATTCAATATAGCACACATTATCTTCAGAATGCCCAGAGAGACGTTTGAGAGCTGCACCTCCAGTTTGCAATTCGTTATGGCATATTAAAGTGCAACTGGTTTTTAACCTTAAGGTGGTCATTATGCAGTTGCAAGTTCAATTAATTAAATCATTGAACTCGGGAACACTGGATGAGGAATTTACTACAAATATGTTTCTGCAGAAATCTACTTGTTTACCAAATAAATTAAACGAATGGTGGTTAGCTACGAAATAGAATCCATTTGGGACTACACAATGCTACTACCAACAACCAGGTTACGTCAAACAGTTAATATCACTAATATGACATATGAACATCTACTGAAGATCTTATGTGTAACTGCCCTACTGAATGAGATGGCACAATATTTAATACTTTGGACTTGCATTTGGGAGGATGGGGATTCAAATCCCCATACACCTATCCAGATTTAGGTTTTCCTAAAACAGTTTCAGATGCCAGGATGGTTGCCTTTTTAACCACCCCCTTTCTTATTTAATAGTTGGCTATTACATCCAGATATGTAGATGGTTGTTGAACTCTACCGTATGCCTGAAACCAGCCTTTGCACTGTTTTCTAAGATTATAGGGATCTATATTTAATGATATTTGAAGTGATAAAGATCTCTTAATGGAAATACAGTTTATTAATTTTGGACTGACTCAGATGCAAATTCACAGCAGTCATTATGTTTAGCCCCAATGTAAAATTGAACTTGGAAAGTACACTGTGAAGGATTAAACTGACATAGAGAAACACAGTATAACTTCTTCCAAGAACTGATAATATCAGTGGTCACTTTATTAATGTTGAAATACCCATGTGCCATTAATTGTGGCAACACAGGTAGTGTTCAGAAATTTCAGTTCCACTTATAACTTCAGATTCCTTGCCAATGCATTAGCAAAATGTCTTCTAAAATTATGAAATTACTTAATCTGTCCACTGTGCTCATCAAAATCTTAATCGTGTGGACGTTTCTTCAGATTAGCATAACTGTTCCATCACTGAAGTCACTCCTCGACTGTCATTATTGGCCACTAGTCCCTGACTGAACTACTACTTCTGCATCGGCCCAAGTGTGCATGATGTTATGGGAGACTCCCCGCCAGTTGCTGTGAACCATTACTTACTGGAATCTTGGAATCTTCCAGAATGCTGGCATTATGATATCCACCAGATGTAGGTGTTTGTAATTGATTATTCACTTAGGGTACCCCTTTGAGCACATTCATCACAGCCCATGCAATCCATCCCCTAAAAAGGAGAATATAATGTACTCATAGTTAGAGGCAATGAAATGAAATGAAATGAATGAGTGTCATCGGATATAAACAGTGCTATTTGTCTCTCATCTGTTCATGAGCCACCTTGGAAAGGACATGATTGATTTCCTTCTCCATTGTTTCCCAATGCGAGGTGATATTACATCTTTGATTTTCTTTAAGTTTTCATACATTTTTTTAAAAACATATTGTAGTAGAATTGGTTGCGACCATTTTCATGTTTTTATTAAACTTTGCATTGTATTGTGATATTGCAGGCTTGCAAGGTGCTTGTATGAACTACAGTGGATAAACGAAGCTTCAAAGTGTTTAAAAGCATTTAAAGTGAAATACCCAGAACACTCAGATCAACCAGCATGCAAAGCTCTTACGAAAGACGTCATTCTTGCCAAAGGCTACATGCGGGATTTAGAAGAAGGTAATACTGCTAGTTTTTCAGTTTTATGCATTTTTTAACATTTTATATCTTACATTTGTGATTTATGATTATATCTCTCTTTTTCTTGATGAGTATGTTTAAATTACAGGGGGCATGTTTTTCTCTCATTTCCAGACTACCATATTAGTTTTTGCACAATGAATCATCTTGATTAGACTCAATTTGTTATTGCATGCTTTAACCTATAGTTTAAATTTCCACAATATTATATCATTATTATTTTTCTTCAAGATTTATAATCTTTATCATATGAGTGCCTCCCCCTCCAACCCCTCTCCCTGCCATTATAATGTTTTGAAGTTACGCTGTATCTATTTGTTTGTGTGTTTTCTTGAGACAGAATCAGAATTGGTTTCAGAGTTTCACGGTTCATCATTGGACGACTTGGAACATGGTGTTTTCTAGGACAGAATGTGTTCCACTCCACTAATGTTTTAATATGAGGCATCATTCCGACTATTTGATCATGAGCTTTGAAATTTTGTTGCTACTGTTTGGTTAGGACACAATAAGTAAAGTAATAAAGCATAGCTGATGACTGATATTGCCTGCTTACATATCTAGCATTTTCCAAATAATTAGGAGATGCAGATGTAATACTTACTAACATAATATCATTTAGCAGTCAGTTTCTTCCTGTTCGATACCACTGTCCACCCCATCCCTTTCTTGCTAACAAGTGCATACCTTGAAGTTCCTTTTAGGAAAGGATCATGTTAGATACCTGTCATATGCATCCATGCAACACATCCTGTTGCTGTAAGACACTTGTATATTCAATCTTTGTATGAGCAGGGCAACTTGGGAAAGAATTCGTGTCCTTATTGTATAGCCTTGAATGCTAACATTTGTGAAAATTGCGACACTGAGATGAATACATTTTACTGAAATGAATGTTATATTCTAGTTGCCAACCAACTACCTCAAATATGACGGATGAGTCAGGGGTGAGCAACTACTTCAGAACCGGTGTCATCTGGAGTTTCATACTTTCCTCTCCAGAACATTATACACATGTTTCCCTGGATTCTCTTATGAATGCAAAGAGTGATTAAGAGTTGTAACATTCATTACATTAAAAATCAATTCCTCCAAAAATTACAAAATCTATGGAGGAAGCATACAATTAAAAACATTTTTCTTTTATTGTAAATCCAGTCACAGGCAGCAAATGTTTATCAATCAGGTTATTGATGTTGGTCAAGGATGAACATCATCAGACCTAAAATAAGCATAAAGATGATAGCTTGACCTACAAATATTTCCAAACTACTCAAATACAGATTCAGAAATTATTTTAAGCAAATATGACAATGTTACCAGACCTGAGTAGATGAAGTGTATGAGACACATTGTGTCATTACATGTAGAGATGGTAAAGTCACAATAATTATACATATAACCTTTGTCATAAGTTTACCATTTTGAGTACAATGAACACCCATTGCAATGTATATGTTGGCATTCTGAGGAAACAGGTTATACTGTTGGGCAGCAACGAGTGACAGGCGTGCATTCTGGCATGTTGTATGTCACTGCTACACGTCAGTTCACCTAAGTTCAATAAAAATATTTTTTATAATTAGTCACACAAACTCTTTCCTGTGGAATTTGGTGCAAATAAATACCAAAGCATAGATGCTTGTGTGTACGTATTATATGAAAATGTTAACTAAAATTAAAATGTTACAAAACAGTATCATTGCACAATACAGTGAGTCATTAAAATAAAAAATCTGCAGCTCGTTAATGAAACAGAACAAAAAACACTCTTCAAGCACATACATCACAGATCAAGGAATCTGTCCCCTAAACAGGAACCTATAACCTGCTCAGTTACAGGCAATGAAATGAAATGAAACAAAATGAATGAATGTCATCAGAAATAGCAGCATTATTTGTCTTTCATCTGTTCATAACCCACAGTCCAATGAAAAGTAAAGAGGAAGAAGGGTGTATTAAAAGTATCGTTTTCACTAGCCAACAAAAAGTATACAGTGCCAATGTGCACTGTAACTGTTCATTAACAAAAGGTCTGCAGCTTGCTAATAGAGGACAACAGAAATTACTACTTTCTCAATGCACATACTGTGCTCATACTAACTGCCTACCAAATCGGCGCACAAAATGGTTCACAATTACGTGCCACGAAATGGAAAAAATGATTTTCTTTGTACGTAATCACCACTATTGTCACACATACCACCTATACATATGAACTACAGAAGAAACAAATTGTAATGAGGAAGGAAACTTTATTGAAAATATAATGCTAAATATGTTACAAAAATTAACAGTACTACTATGCAGTGCAATTGGCAATTAGAAACAACAGAACTGCAGCTTGCTGAATCTGAACAAAGATATTAGCAGACTAGCTATGCCTACACAATCCACCCATCAATTGGGAGCAAAGAAAAACAGGCATACAGTAACATACAACAAAATGGAAAAAGGAACAGTCAGCACAGATGTCCCCTGTATCATCTATTCATATGAGTTGGTAATTGTAGGCTACACTTCTGAAAAAATATATTGCATATGAGCACTCAATGTCCCCAATGAAGGATCAGTCACAATTTCAACATACATTTAGTTTGTACATTGGAATGGCTGCGTAAATGGAGTCAAACCATGTACCAGTAATGCGCAAAGACAGTGTTCAAAACCTAGTGAGAAATTGTGATGATGTGACAACACATAGCTCACACAAAATGTAATTGCCTCCAAATGGTAAGAAAGGAAATTTAAAGTCAGAAAGTATTGAGCTAAAATGCAATGGTATATTGTAAAAAGTAAAAAACATGCAGTATGAAAGTTAAAAGAAAATGAGAGAAATGCAGCCAGCAAGAGTCACTAAAAATATGTACTCTATACATGCCCCATGACTGGTAGCCAGTGGAGAAAATGTCACTGGTAAGTAATATGTAATGTTGTGCAACATTCCATACATTGTGCATTATTACGAGAGGTAGGATTTATATGCGCCTTAAAGTGTTTATATATGCATGCATCCATGCAGTAAAAATCTGGTAAATATGCTCTAAAAACTTTAAAATATGCTTAAAAAATAAAATATATTATTTCAACTTTCTCATAATGTTTTAACTTTGATGAAGTAATCAAATTGTAAATTTATTTTTAAACTGAGCCATCAACAAAATTAATATGCATGAGTGATGCTAGTAGTGCCACTATGAAGATACAAATCCGGTTTGCTTTAAATACACTCCATAATGATTGTGAGCATTAGTTACTATGAGATCGGGTGTGGTGAGTTGATGTTACTTAAGAATGCCTTTGAGGTGACAAAGATGCCATTATCAACACCTCACTGAGTTTGAACGAGATCATGTAATAGGTCCGTGAAAGAGTGATGTTCCTTCTGTGATATTGCAGAAAGACTTGGTAGGAATGTAGCCACTGTAAATGTTGCTGGCAGCAGTGGTCATGAGAATGGTATTCATCGTGTGGCTCTGGTGCATCATACTGCATCTGCAGGAGCAATTTGAGCAGCAGTTGGCACCACAGTGACACTACGAACTGTTACAAACCAGTTATTTCAAGCATAGCTCAGAGACAGATGCCCTGTAGCATGCATTCCCCCCGACTCAAAACCACCGCTGTTTGCGACTTCAGTGGTGTCAAGCGAGAGCTCATTGGAGGGCAGGGTGGAGGTCTTTTGTCTTTACTTATGAAAGTTGGTTCTGCCTTTATGCCAGTGATGGTTGTGTGTTGATTAGGAGGAGACCCGTTGAGAGCTTGCAACCAATATGCCTGCTTGCTAGACACATTGGACTTACATCTGGAGCTGTGGTCGCGAGTGTGATTTTGTATGACAGCAGGAGCACTTTTGTGATTATCCCACACACCCTGACTGCAAAATAGTGCATCATTCTGGTGATTCAACTTGTTGTGCTGCCATTTGTGAACAGTATTACAGGGGGTGTTTTCCTACAGGATAATGCTTGCCCACATACTCTGTTGTAACTCAACAGTGTGTCAAACATGTTGCCTTGGCCTACTCGATCACCAGATCTGATCTGTCTCCATTTGAGCACATATGGGAAATCATCGGATGACAACTCCAGCATCAGCCACAAACAGCTTTAACCATCCCTGTAATGATTGACCAAGTGCAACAGGCATGGAGCTACAGCCCAACAACTGACATCTGGCACATGTACAACACAGTGCATGCATGTTTGCATACTTGCATTCAACCTTCTGGTGGTTACAACAGTTATTAATGTATGAGCATTTCACATTCTATTTTGCAAAGGCTTACGTTGCACTAACATTAACCTGTGCTCTTCAAATGTTAATCACTTAAATATGTTGCCTAGCCAAATATATTCCTGAAATTTCCTTACTCTAAGATCTTTTTCCGTCAGTGTATTTCTCAGTTTTCTCAAAGAAATGATTTCCTTCTGTTGCTTAAAATTTTGTTTTTGTGAAGAGAAATAAAGTTCTCTTCACCCGAAGTCACAGAACAGTAAGAGAAAGATGCTATGTCACATACAGAAAAAACCTGAAGTTGTTTTTTTAGGATTCTCTTTGTAGCACTTTATTCACATCCTGAAGAAACATTAAATGTGGATTTTTGCTTCTGTTTTCTCAGTTGTATTGTGAAGACACTTTCCTATTTCTCCTGGTATGTGTCTGGCAACAGCTTTCTGTATACCTGCGAGGCAGAAGATAAGAGGCATCCTTTTTTCTTCCAAATGTGTGGTTGTGGCTGGGAGTTCACTTAAACAGATCTTAAACACTAATTTACTCTGGAGACTCGTCCCATTGCAAGCACTACATGCAGCAAGGGTATTTGCTGCTTCAGCTTTGTCCATCACGTCTAACACCTTTTTCACATTTTCTAAATGATCACTATAATCTAGAGCTGTCTTAATTCATGTTCTCCGTGTCGTGAGGATTGGCTCTGAAGGTAAATGACTATCTTGCTTCTTGATGGTGCCTTCACAAACACACTTTTCACAGAGGAAATCGTGGCATTTGCTTCTGGAAAATTCACTCAAATTTCCTCTGCCAACCAGTAAAGACATATACTAAACAAGTCATGTGAACTGCCTTAGGATGAAATAATTGCAAAGCTATAGCAACATTAAGCATGTATGCTGCTGCATCTATAAGTATCAGCAAGATTTTTTCCCTCATTTTCTTGAGCAGGCCACGGAACACGTAATGCATCATGAACTACCCTAGCACTCACTCAATGTTTGTTTCTTACAGTAGCCTGGAGACATTTAGGTTGTATGTTCCTGGTTCAGATTCCGTCAGTTTTCCCACGACGATGTTGGCACTTAATCTCCTTCATGACTGTTGTTTCACCCACAGATAACCACATGTTTGAGTCACCGATATTCTCTCTTTCTTTTCCTTGTATTACTTCAGCATTATTTTATTGAAAATAAGTACAGATTGAGGCATAGATCAGGGTCTCACTTTTGGGAGGAGCAACTTAAAAACATTTATAAAAAATTGTTTCTTGATCATAAACTAAACCCAATAAAACTCCATGGCACTACAGGCCATATATAATTTTATGTTTCTATTTAATGTTTTTTGTGATGCGTTTAAAAGTATTAAACAATTGATCAGTTTTTAGAACGCTCAAAATGGGCGGGGGGAGGTAGTTGGCACACAAATTAATTTCAATAAATAGATTTTTAAACTTGCTCTTCTTGACCAAAACACATTTGAGCAATGCAAAATGAGTGAAGGTATTAACTAGTGCTACAAGTGGCCAAACGACGAAACACGCTAAATATGGTTTAACAAAGGTGTCGTGATGATCACAACAATCATAAAACAGCACATGTGCAGTAGAGACAGTTTGGAAATGGTTCTGATTGGTCATGATATCTTTATTCGAATGAACTTAGTTACTCCCATCAGGCACCACACGTAGTTTTATATGTCTCCCAGTTCAGATCCACTAAGTAGAATGCTGTGGTTTCAAGAAACTTAACCATGTAATCTTTGTAAACACTACTTGATGGTCAGTGTTATGCCGGTGTCATTTTACATCTTTTTTTTCTCCACAAACATTTTTTCATAAAGTGTGAATTGTGAGAATATTATAAATTTGGTGCAGATTAACAGTGTGGACATAGGAAATTTGACAGGAGTGATAAAAAATGTTGTAAACGGCGGGAAAATGTTAATTCTGGGAATGTAGAAGCAGGGCTATGCCGTGCAACAGTAAATATTTTGTTGCAGATCTGTCTCCAATATTTGACTGTTTCTGTTGGAAGAATAGACGGACAGTATTGTTTCAGACATTGTGACTGATTTCAGAGACAATGCGAAGACTGAATCCATATCATTTTATCTGGAAGAGCATGAGATGAGATGAAATGAAAGACATGCAAGTTCCATCAAATGTATCAGATGAACATACAACTTCCACGCAGATAAGCGAAGTTCCTAATGCCAGCAGCACAAATTTATGTAAGAGGAAGAAATGAGTACTGAGGGCAAGATGTATCTTCTGCTGAAAAAAAGATAGACGGAAAGGGAGAAAGCATAGGCAGAATTCAAAATAAAGTACCTAGAGGCAGCTGGGAAGGAAGATGATGTACAAAGAGCATTCAATAAGTAATGCAACATACTTTTCTTTCTCAGCCAATTTTGGTTGAAAAAATGAAGAATTTGTTGTCATACATCATGGAGTATTCTTCCTTCAGCCCCCTATAGTTTCGTGAAGTTTGAATATGTGATGGCTCTATATATAGTCAACAAAATGGCGTTAGGTGCATTCCAAACAGAGAGCTGTAATTGAGTTTCTTTTGGAGGCAAACCAGAGCCTCACAAATGTTCATACGCACTTGCAGAATGTCAGCAGAGACCTGACAGCGAACAAAAGCACGGTGAGTTGTTGGATGAGACATCCGTTGTCATCACAACAAGGTTGTGTAAACCTGTCCACTCTATTGCATGCCAGCCGACCGCACACAGCTGTGACTCCTGCAGTGTTGGAACGTGGAGACACACACATTCGAGGTGATCAATGAATCACAATCAAACAATTTGCTGTTCAGCTGGATCTCTCTGTTAGAAGTGCTGACACACTCGTCCACCAGTTGGAATACTTGAAGGTGTCTGCACTCTGGGTTCCTTGCCGCCTAACAGAAGACCGTTCAAAATTGCTTGCACATTATGAGGCTGACCATGACAATTTTTTGTTGAACATCATCACAGGTGATGAAACATGGGTTCACACTTCGAACTAGAGACAAAACAGCAAACTGTGGAGCGGTGCTACACCGCCTCCCCCCTGAAGAAAATGTTGAGAGCCACACTGTCTGCCAGTAAAGTCATGACAGCCTTCTAGGACTCTGAAGGGGTATTCTGTTTGGTGTCCTCCCTCGTGGTGCAGCAATCAACTCTGAAGGGTATTGTGGTAGCCTCAGGAAATTGAAGAAATGACTTTCGTGTGTTCATCGCCACCAAAATGCAAACAAACTTCTCCTTCTTAGTGACAACTCAAGGCCTCACACAAAGTCTTCATTGCACTGTTCTTCCTCATTCATATCTACTTCTATGTGGATACTCTGCAAATCACATTTAAGTGCCTGGCACAGGGTTCACTGAATCCACCTTCACAATTCGCTATTATTCCAATCTCATATAGCGTGTGGATTGGGGTTGGGTTGTGTGGGGAAGGAGACCAGACAGTGAGGTCATCGGTCTCATCGGACTCATCGGATTAGGGAAGGATGGGGAAGGAAGTCGGCCATGCCCTGTCAGAGGAACCATCCCAGCATTTGCCTGGAGTGATTTAGGGAAATCATGGAAAACCTAAATCAGAATGGCCGGATGCGGGATTGAACCGTCGTCCTCCCGAATGCGAGTCCAGTGTCTAACCACTGCGCCACCTCGATCGGTTAGCGTGTGGAAAGAACGAACACATATATCTTTCCGTACAAGCTCTGATTTCCCTTATTTTATCCTGGTGATCATTTCTTCATATGTAGGAGGGTCTCAACAAAATATTTTTGCATTTGAAGGAGAAAGTTTGTGATTGGAATTTCATGAGAAGATTCTGTCGCAATGAAAAACGCCTTTCTTTTAATGATGTCCAGCCCAAATCCTGTGTCATTTCAGTGACACTTTCTCCCATATTTCTCAATAATACAAAATGTTCTACCCTTCTTTGAACTTCTTTGATGTACTCCATCAGTCCTATCTAGTAAGGATCCCACAATGCGCAGCAGTATTCTAAAAGAGGACGGACAAGTGTAGTGTAGGCAGTCTCCTTAATAGATCTGTCACATTTTCTAAGTGTCCTGCCAATGAAACACAGTCTTTGGTTAGCCTTCCCCACAACATTTTCAGTGTGTTCCTACCAATTTAAGTTGGTTGTAATTGTAATACCTAGGTATTCAGTTGAATTTATGGCCTTTATGTATGACTGATTTATTGTGTAACGTACCTCGAGATGGCTGGGTGTTTGTGTTGTCCTCATCATTTCATCATCATTAATGAAAGTGGTGAGTTTGGACTCTGAAAAGCTTGGGAATTTGTATGGGTACTGATAACCGCGCAGTTGAGCACCCCACAAACCACAAATCATCATCATCATCATCATCATCATCATCATCACATCATCATTATTGTGTAACTGAAGTTTAATTGATTCCTTTTAGCACTCATGTGGATGACCTGACACTTTTTGTTATTTAGGTTCAACTGCCAATTTTCGCATTATTCAGATATTTTTTCTAAATCGTTTTGCAATTTGTTTTGATCTTCTGATGACTTTATTAGTCAATAAATGACAGCATGATCTGCAAACAACCTAAGACGGCTCCTCAGATTGTTTCCCAAATCATTTATATAGATAAGGAGCAGCAAAGGGCCTATAACACTACCTTGGGGAATGTAGAATGAAGGCTTTCACGACCGTATGACATGGCTGTTGATATACTTTCCGGGATGTGAGGTCGTGGTCCAAGAACTTTTCTGCTCCTTACGTTTCGTCCAGGACTGCGCTGGACTTCCTCAGAGGCGCTGCTCCGCTGAGTCTTGCCGACTAACTGGTCGGGTGTCTGAGAGCGACTTATATATTGTGAGAAAGGGGGGCATGGTTCAGGTGACACGTGATGAGCAGTGATAATCCATAGCAAAGATAAGGTTGACTATCGATTACCACCTTGTCAAATATAAAAATTGTTAGCAATTTTGTAGAGCCACTGTCCATATATTGCTAAGTTTCATAGCCTCCTCTTTCCTATTAAAATTATCATGACGTTTATAAATTTCAATAGCTTCTCTATATAGCCGTGGATAGTAATTTAACGTTGTAGATAAAACTTCGGTATCCGAAAACTTCACTTGGTGGTTGCCTGGTTGAAGAGCATGTTCCGCTACAGCTGATTTTTCTATTTTTCCAAGTCGACAAAGACTTTTATGCTCTTTCAGTTGCGTGTTTACGCTTCTTATGGTAGAACCAATATAAACTTTACCACAGGTACATGGAATTTTATACACACCACATGTCGACAGGGGAGGGCGTTTATCCTTCACAGAGCGTAGTACTTGACTTATTTTCTTTGTTGGTTTAAAGACAGGTTTTATGTCATGTTTTCGTAAAATCTTACCGATCCGATCTGTTACTTTTTTAATAAAAGGGAGAAATACTGTATTTTTCTGTCGTTGTGGTTCATTCTTATCTTTTGGTCTTCTATTCCTTGGACGCAAAATTCTATTTATCTCTTTTCTTGAGTAGCCGTTTTTTTCAAAAGCCTGCTTCAGATGTTTCACTTCAGCATCCAAATGTTCAGGTGTACATATCCGTTCCGCTCGATCGACAAGACTTTTTATGACACCCCTTTTTTGTTGTGGATGATTTAATAGCTTCAAAATAATGTGGCCTAATGCCCAATAGAATTTTATTCAAATTGACATTGCCCATAGAAAACTTGCACTTACTCTTGTTTTCTCCTTGTGATGCTAACTGTGTGCCTTCAGGGCAACTAAGTGTGTTACATATACAATCTCTGATAACCTGTTTGTTGACGGGACCATAATGTTCAATCTCTAGGTTTTTCTTGTGTTACTTCTGTAGTGGTACTATCAGTTTTCATTCCCAGTGAGCATCTTCACTAGTGTCTGTCAGTGAGTCAAAACAGGGCTTACCACACTGCTTGCATTTGCTCAGATCAGTGTGTTTATCAGAAGGCAGAGGGTTTCAATTTTAATTCTGGAACTACTAACAGTGGGGCTAGATCACCTGGCTTACTAATTTCTGTGGACATTTCCTGAACTTAATGGGGTGAAATAAATTACTATATAGTAGGTTTACTATCAATATGGACTTGCTAAAGGTTAAAAGTGTTGTTCCAGTGTGAATGTAAACTTTTTGCAAAAATAATTTTATATAACATTGTTAGAGAACAGCAATCTTTATTGTCATGAAATTATTTAGAAACATTCTTGATCACAGCCATGTGATCAAGACTGTTTTTAAATAATTTTTGTCAAAAATTAAAATTTATTGATATACAGCGATTGGCTGCTTTTAGCCTCAGAGACCATGTTAAAATGATACATGTACACTTCTGTTTATGTACAGTTTTTAAGCTTGCCAAATATTTACACCAATGAGCAAATCAGAGCTCAAAGAAGCTACCACTTTCTTTGTTTCGTCCCTAACATTTATCCCGTCTATTGTATGGTCCATGTTTTGAGGATTTGGCAAATTTTTATTTTTTTAATTTAAGTTCATGGCTGGATGCCTTTGCTGTCATCACACCCACATGAATGGCAGTTTGCTCTAAATGTAGAAAAATGCAGGTTATTACAGATAAGTAGGAACAGTAATTCCATAATGCTGGAATACAGCATTAGTAGTGTGCTGCTTGGCACAGTCATGTCAATTAAATACTTGTGCACGATGTTGCAGAGCAATATGAAATGGGACAAGCATGTAAGAGGATGGTAATATGGAAGGTGAATGATAAACTTTGATAAAGGTGAATGGTAAACTTTGATTTTTCTAGGAAAATTTTAGGAAGTTGTGGCTCATCTATTAAGGAGACAGTGTATAGAACACTAGTGCAAACCATCTTGAGTACAGCAAGAGAGTGTGGGATCTCCACCAGTTCAGATTAAAGGAAGACACTAAAGCAGTCCAAAGGTGTGTAGCTAAATTTGTTACCAGTAGGTTTGATCGAGATGCTTCGTGAACTCAAATGGGAATCCCTGTAGTAATCTAAGGGAGGGAAGTTGTGTACACCATCTGCCTGTGAAGCGTGTAAACTTTGGTCTGTATTCTATCATATTTTAACTGTTTGCCTATCGTGAGGTAGAAGTTGGGGACCAGCCTGCGTTTGTCCAAACAACCATAGAAACTGCCCATGTGACCAGAATACAAGCCCACAGTCATTAATCCGATGCATGAATTCGATGCGGGCCTGGTCCACTTTCTTGTCTAGCAAGCTATCACGCTGTGCCTTGTGCTGTACAAGCAGGTATTTGAAGAAGCTGCCATTAATACATGAACTAAAATAAAGCTGACAGTTTAAAGTTTTATTGTTGTAAATTGATTCCATACATTCAGGTTGGAATATCTAATTGCTGTTGACTTTTTCCTGACAGTTTGTTATTTTTCTTTGAGACAGCAGCGGCACTACTGGTGTTTCTCAGTCGATAGTACACTGTTTTCTTTTTATAGTAATAAGATATGAAATTTGTTTCTTTGTTTTACAAACATATACACTGCTAAACTATGTACATTGTCACAATCATCTGTTTTCACTTTCTAAACATTTACACACAGTCCTTTAACAGTTTGTGCTGTCTCACCTTTAACTGTTAAAGTTAACTGTCCTCTGTTTATCAGACACCTCTGCATATTGTGTTGCATTACGAGAATATGCTTTTCGTCTGTAGAGCAGGTACATTTTGCTGTATATTACAGTTTAGTGATGAGATCCATAAGAAACAGCATAACAACCAGTATCAAATACCACAAGATGCCTGTTGTAATGCACAACTGATGCAATCCTGGGGGAATGTATGGAAGTGTGTTGTTCTTATTGTATGAATAGTGTCAGATGATGATCTTCTTCATTAATGGAGTGCATGTGGAGAAAAATGATGGCTTACTGACACAAAAATTGTACAAATATAAGCAAATTTTGCCTCTAAGATTCAGAAATGAGCAATATGCAGGTCACTAACATGTTACTCAAGAACATTCAGTAGAAGATGATTCTACAATTATATTGTCAGATGATTTGCATCACTCTTAAAATTTATTTAGACCAATTTTAGAACATTCTCATATAAACTGAACAAATTGAAGCACATTACTGTTCCTTTTCCATTCAGAAGCCTCCACTGATTTAAATTTGCAGCAGTGACACACACTGGAGCATTGCTCCACAGTAGATCTCTAAAGATCTCCATAGATAACTCATATTTCACCAGCATTCTGACAATGGCAGAAAGTCTGTGCATTGTTCCTCTCAGGAACAACTGAAGCTGTTTTACGTAAAAAGCCAATGTCTTAACTTACGTAGTGTCTCATATTGTCATGTTATCTTATTGTAAGTGGACAAAGTTGTATGTTATGCTGAGTAGCAGCACAAAAACTACCAGGAAGAATGGAAAGAGAACTGTTAGTGTAATTATAACTTGTCGATAGGTGCTGTTACATGTCTTAGGGCTTACTAAGTTACATAAAACACAATTTTGCAATCGTGTGGATCTTCATGGCTTGGAAAGATATGTTTCCATTAGATTCTGTGACCCTTTTCCTGTTTCAGTGCTTTAATAAATAAATATAGTTGCAGCAGTTATCTTTGAAAATAAATGGCAAGTGTCCTCAGATACTTCAAGGATAGTACTTATGGAGGTGGAGCTGAGAGGATAAAAATGTGGCATCTAGGTCTTTGATAAAATTTGGAACTGTAGGTTTCCTGATAGAGTACTTCGATTTAGCTGGTGTGATTTTATGCCTCGCTCATCTATGTGTAAAATTTCTATCTGGTGTGAGATACACCTTTAGTGGTGTGGCCATTACCTTTGTTTTTATTTCCATAGAGCCAAAATATTTCAAAAATTAATAACTTTCGTACTTTGTGTCTTTTCTCTTGTGTTTTACTGTATTGTAAAACTTCATGTGGCTGATACTCGTGATGTACATCTGGTGGAGTTCCCAGCAATAATTTTTTTTGCTTAGGTGTATCACATCAGTGTCATCTCAGTCTGTGACTTTCATGTTTTGCAGTCTTATAATCTTCACAAGTGGCAGGTCCCATACCTCAATTTTGCTGTCAGCTACAAGCTACTTCCAGAAAAACAGATATATAAAGGCAAGCTCTGTGCTTCTGGGCACTGGTTCATATCAGCTACCCACCAGCCAATGAAAAACACATTTCTGCAGTGATTGACATAATCAAAACTAATTACAAATAATGAAGTCATACTAACAGCCTGTCTTAAACACTGTATCATTTTATAATGAATTGTGGCAGACTGTTGTAACTAAATTAAACTTCAAATGTGTCAGAACTGTATGTGTAAACAGAGACAAGAATTTTCCAGGAATAACTTTTTGTATCATAAAAATGTGTCTTTATTACAAATTGTATCTTTGCTGCCCTGCAGGACTAATGATTTGTAAGTTAAGAATTGGCAGTTCATTTATTTGTGAACTATGCACTGTTCAACTATTCATTTACGTAAGTAATACTAAGTTAATTTTGGAAGATATTTTGCTACAGTGCCTTTCCTTCATCATTTGCTCTTTTTTGTGATGACAAAAGTGTCGTGTACAACTACAAATTGACTGCTGTGGCCTATTGTGGATAAATTTAAACTCTGATAATCATTGTAAGAGTCGTCCATTACTCCTTATGGACGCATTAACAATTGTAGTTCACAAATATGCATGTACTACTGCATGATGTTTCCAACTTTAATGAACAATGAAATTACATTAATTATTTCAGATAGTGGCTCATCAGACGATGATTCATCAGGCCCATCTATACCATCAACTGATAATATATCTCCATTAGAGAAGTTCTGGAGAGAGAATGCGTATGACTATGAAACAAGATTTTGTGGGCATTGTAATACGACAACAGATATTAAGGAGGCCAACTTTTTTGGAAGGTACTTTCATACTGACTTTCATACTGACTTGTGACTGAGGAGATTGCTATGAGGGCAATTAGGTTATTTTTTATGTATGTACTGTTTTATTTCTTATGTATGTACTGTTTTATTTCTTTTGTTATACCATTCCCTGTTTGAAACATCTTGTGTTTTGTGTAGCGTTAGTGTAAACTGTGGATAATGTTCACTGAAATTATTACATTCCACTGAGTGTCATGTGACAACCACGTTTATCATTATTCTTAAAGAATAGAATTTCTATGGCCTGAAAATCACCACTATATGAACAGAAATATCGTATGACCAAAAATTTGCAAAAGTATGCACAATAACATAAAAAGTATGATATATAGCTATTAAACTAAGGTTCAAATTCTTTTATAAAATAAAGCAGTAAGCCAGTTTATGATAAACTATTTAAGAATAAATGCACATGAGAAGCAAGTGAAACTGTGGAATTTGATGCTGTATGCTTTTTATTAACATTACAAGCTGAGTACCCGGTACTGCCCAGGTATGTACTTGTCTGATTCTTCTATTAGTCCTACTCCTCCTTCCCCCCCCCCCCCCCCCTCTGTAAATTTCCTCCTAGTCTGCTTCTCCCCCGCGCTGTCAATTTCCTCCTCGTCCACATCTCCCCCCCCCCCTCTCTGTCAGTTTCCTCCTCCTCCTCCTCCACTCCCCCCCTCTGTCAATTTCCTCCACTCCCCCCCCCACTCTGTCAATTTCATCCTCCTCTTCTTCTCATCCCCCCTCCTCCTCCTCCTTCTCCTCCTTCTACTCCTCCTCCTCCTCCTCCTCCTCCTCCTCCTCCATCTCTTCCTCTCTCCCTTCTCTCTGTCATATCCTCCTCCCCCCTTCTGCTTGTCCGTATCCTCCCCCCCATCTGTCTGTCCATCTCCTCCTCCCCCCTGCTCCTTGTCCGTCTCCTCTCCCCCCATCTCCTCTCCCCCCATCTCCTCTCCCCTGCTCCCTGTCTGTCTCCTCCCCCCCATCTCCTCTCCCCTGCTCCCTGTCCGTCTCATCCTCCCCCCCCCATCTCCTCTCCCCCCATCTCCTCTCCCCCCATCTCCTCTCCCCCCATCTCCTCTCCCCCCATCTCCTCTCCCCCCATCTCCTCTCCCCCCATCTCCTCTCCCCTGCTCCCTGTCCATCTTCTCCTCCCCCATCTCCTCCCCCCTGCTCCCTGTCCGTCTCCTCCTCCACCCCCGTCTCCTCCACCCCCCCATCTCTGCTCGTCTCATTCCTCCGCCCCCGTCTCTGCTCATCTCCTCCCCATTGTCTCTGTTCGTCTCCTCCTCCCCCCGTCCCTGTCCGTCTCCTCCTCCCCCCCGTCCCTGTCCGTCTCTTCTTCCTCCCCCCCGTCCCTGTCCGTCTCTTCTTCCTCCCCCCCATCCATGTCCTCCTCCTCCCTCTCCCCCCTCCCCCACGTCTCTATCTGTCGCCACCTCCTCCCCCGTCTCTGTCCATATCCTCCTCCCCCCTGTCTCTGTCCATATCCTCCTCCCCCCTGTCTCTGTCCATATCCTCCTCCCCCCCCCACCCCGTCTCTGTCCGTATCCTCCTCCCCCCCCCCCCCCCCCGTCTCTGTCCATTTCCTCCTCCCCCCGCTCTCTGTCCGTCTCCTCCTCCCTCCTATCTGTGTCCATCACTCCCTTCCCCCATGATGCTTGTCCATCTCGTCACTCTCTATGTTATCACGCTCACCCTGATTGGACTCTGGTGGTTCTTAACCCCCGCAGTATTTCTTTCCTGATCTCCATTAACATGATTAGAACATAGTTAATTTGTGATGTCCATATTTTTTTTTTACACCCTCATTTTTACTTCCCTCTTTCAGGTCTGAAAAGGGGGCCCTCAATACTGTAAGTCACAGATTTCGAGTTCGAGTGAAAAGCAAGCGGAAGTTCTGAAAAATGTTTGTGGGTGCCGCCACAACTAACTTCTGCTGTCGAATATATGTAGCGCTACACAGGCATGCTTTCTAGGCACAAAAATAAATACTGGTACCAAATCCTCTGCGTCGCGTCAGTAAATAAATTTAAAAAAAGGTTGAAGACGAGTTTTTTTCTCCGCCCTGAGTTTCGACCACTGCATTTTCATACATTATCCAACGAAGTAAATACAAATTCCGTATTGTTCATCTTCGAATGTAGCAGCATTTCGATGTACTACGAAAATCCGACTGGAAAGATGGCCAACTCTACTTGTCAATATGGCCAACTCTACGTTCTGAATTTTTTCCTACCTGTGAGAAGAGATGGTTGCAAATAGGAACTTTTATGAATTGTGAATCACATGCAGTATTCTCTTCACCATAAGAATAATACGAATATAAACATTTTGCGATTATTGTTTCGTGTTTGCTGCTATCTCATTTAAATCCTGTCTGCCTAATAAACTACGAAACTAGAGTGAGACAACAGCAAACACGGAAGAATATACATATCATGTCATGTTCATATTCGTATTATTCTTATGCCTAATAGTGATTCAGTCAGAAATGAAGCACAGCAATTGATTAGATTTGTAAATCTAAGATGACTCTAATTTCTGTGCAAAATGTAATGTACTAAAGAGCCTCGCCTGCAAAGATTTTCAAACGGAGAAAAATTTTCGCTAAACTCTCGTTCAGAACATCTATCATACGCAGTCTGTTATTTGGTTCTTGTTGATCATTATCAAAGAAAGCAGAAGTGTAAGTAACAACAAATAGCAGTCTCTTGCAATTGTTTCGCTAATGAGTAGATTCCTCTCTTTTTAAAAACAAATTGTAAACAGCGGTAGTGCGCACAAAAGCAAGCCATGCCGCGAGCGGCGACAGGTCGTAAACACTCATTATCAGAATGCGACAAACAATGCATGACACAGTACAGTAATGCATTTTCAGCTTAGAGTGACGTAAACACCTATAACAAAGAAAACGGCGCTTGTCAGATCAAAGAAAAATGAGCAATCAATTCAAACCAGACGAAGCACGTGAAAAAGGAAGGCCACCCGTATAAATACAGACAGAGTGCCTGACGCATAGCAATGGCCATCTGGTAAAGCTTAACTGCTAAGCTTACGACTCGAACCAAACTACTGTAGCTGTAACTGTTGTGTCTAGCTCATACAGCATAGACACAATGAGGTAGCTAGGTGCACGCTAAACTAACACAGACGGGCTTGAAGTTCTGGAACATGAGACTTATTAATGAATAAGAAGAAAAGTACGTAGATGTTACTTAACTTTTATTCTCTTGTTGGAATACATCTCTTGAATAGTAGTAAGCTATAAGCACTGATACAAATGGCGCCTTGCTAGGTAGTAGCTATGGACTAAGCTGAAGGCTATTCTATCTGTCTCTCGGCAAATGAGAGGAAGGCGTCGTACTTCTGGTCGCAAGCAATGTCGTCCGTACAACTGGGGCGAGGTCTAGTCCGTGTCTTGTGACCTGCCATGTGGTGGCGCTAGGTTTGCGATTACACAGTGGCGACACGCGGGTCCGACATGTACTACAGGACCGCGGCCGATTTAAGTTACCACCTAGCAAGTGTGGTGTCTAGCGGTGACACCACATTCCTCCCCCGCAAATCGGCGAACGGTCGTGAGATAAGGCTTCCGCCCGCCGTGGGGAGGACCCCATGTCGACGTATGCGATGAGGTGGGGAGCCTAACAACAGGCGAGGCTGTGCCACCCGCACCCGGCCATTCGGTCCGAGGGGAGCTAGGAAACGCCTGCAAACCTAGTCCAGGGTGCACGTCAACATGAGGTGTATGCGCACGTAAGGAGACAAGAGGGGCCGAAGGGTTGACCTCCATGTGGTCGGAGCACCCGACGGGCGAAGACGACATCTGGTCCGGAGCGGGCAAGAGGTCCATGGCGGAGGACGGCTGGTCACGGGAAGCGAGCGGCGGCGCGTGACCCAGGGAGGCGCGTGGCGGCTGCAGCGAAGCGTCCACTGCTGGCGGCGCCGGCGGCGGCTGCGGCGGCTGCTGCGGCGGCGGCGGCGCGACGCCATGGGGCAAAATGGAAGGCAGCGTCGGTAACACCTGGGGATGAGGCGAGCCAGTAGATGGGTCCCCAAGGCGCTGACCTGACGGCTCCGTCGCTGAAAACAGACGGGGAGCGGCAGAACCCAGGCGACGGCAGAGGCGCAGCTGATTGAGATGCCGACGCACCTCACCAGAGGCCCCCAAAACCAAATACATCGCGCGGCCGAGGCAGCGAAGAATGCGCCCTGCGAGCCAACGCCGTGAACCGCGATAGTTGCGATAATAGACAACGTCGCCAGGAGCAAAAGCAGGAGTCTGCCGCTGCACAGGAACCCGATGTGGCGGATGCAGCAAAGACATCAAGGTGCGATGAGATCGACCATGGAGCAATTCAGCCGGCGAGCGACCATCGCGAGGCTGAGAGCGATACGAAGACAAAAAGAGCAACAAAGCGTCCTCCCGAGAATGCGACTCTTTCAATTTCAACATCTGTGACTTGAAAGTCCGGACCAATCGTTCAGCGGCACCGTTTGACTGAGGCGAAAACGGCGCGGATGTCAGATGTTGAATACCATTGGCCCTGCAGAATGACTGAAATTCGGCGGACATGAATTGTGGGCCATTGTCGGAAACAATAGTCTGCGGAAGACCTTCAATGCAAAAGATAGCAGACAAGGCTTGGATTGTGGCAGAAGACGTTGTGGAAGACATCCGGACAACAAAAGGAAAATTACTGAAAGCATCGACCACAACCAACCATCGAGCATTCCAGAATGGACCAGCAAAATCGATGTGCAAGCGTTGCCAAGGGGAAGTGGCTTTCGGCCATGCAAAGAATTTCCGCGGCGGTGCGGATTGTTGTTCGGCACACGCCACGCAAGAGGAGCACATTTTCGTAATCGCAGCATCGATTCCGAACCAAGTACAGTGCTGACGAGCAAGTTGTTTCGTACGCACTATACCCCAATGTCCTTGGTGAAGAAGCTTTAAGACAGAGGACTGAAACGAACGTGGGACTACGACTCGGGATTGATCATTATCAGAACGCAACAACAAAACACCACGTCGTACAAAAAGTCTCTCCTTGTGAGCAAAAAAACGGCGAACCAAAGGATCTTCGATCCGTGACTTTGACAAGGGCCATTGCGTAGCAACAAAACGCAAAACAGTAGCAAGGACAGGGTCAGCAGCGGTGGCTGTAGCCACACGACGAAAATCAATCGGAAACGATTCGACCACGTCATCGGTTTCCGAATCAATGAACATGCAAGCAAGTTCGGAAGAATCGAATGCTTTATCCTCAGCAACAGGCAAACGGGACAACGCATCAGCGTTTCCGTGCTTAGCAGTGGACCGATACAAGATATCGTAGCGGTACTGCGAGAGAAAAAGTGACCAGCGAATGAATTTCTGCGCTGTACGTGGAGGTACAGGCTTGTTCGGATGAAAAAGCGATGTCAAAGGTTTGTGGTCCGTGATGATGGTAAAGTGACGACCATACAAGAAGTCATGGAACTTGGTAACACCAAACACGAGAGCTAAAGCTTCTTTCTCTATTTGTGAATAATTTCTTTGCGCAGATGAGAGCAATTTTGAAGCAAAGGCAATAGGGCGATCATGCGAGCCATCTTTGTGCGCAAGCACAGCACCGATCCCGAATTCCGAAGCATCTACCATCAACAAAAGGGGTTTTCGGGGATCGAATGGCGTAAGGCAAGTATTTGAAAGTAACGCCGATTTCAACTGGCGAAAGGCGCGTTCGCATTCCGTCGTCCAGCCGAACGGAACACCTTTACGGCGTAAGCGATGAAGCGGAGCTGAAATGGAAGAAGCATTGCGCACAAACCTGTTTGGAGTTAATGCTAAAAGAAAGCAGGTGTGGATGCACACCCGAATGGCAGTCTCTTGAAGCGATACAAGCCAAGATGCGTGTTTACCACCAAGACGCGCTGGGATTCTTCGTCCACAGGTATCTGCAAGTACGCATCTGCTAGGTCCAATTTGGAAAAATATTTTCCCGGGCACAGTTTGTCAAAAAGATCTTCCGGGCGGGGCAAAGGAAAAGTAGCAGTCACAAGTTGTGGATTCACAGTGGCCTTGAAGTCCACACAAAGTCTCAGTTTACCGGAAGGTTTAGGCAAAATTACTAAGGGTGAGGCCCAGAGAGAAGCCTGCACACGTTCAATTACACCTTGATATTCTAAATCGTGTAATGTTCTTGCGACCTCATCACGCAATGCGTGGGGAACATTGCGCGCTCTGAAAAATTTCGGTTGCGCGTTGTCTTTCAGTTCCAAATGTGCAGCATAGTTCTTAGCGCAACCAAGGCCCGGTGCAAAAATGTCTGCAAATTCTTCACAAAGACTAGAAACACTGGCAGAAGGCACAGTCTGATTCACTGATAGGACCTGATTTACTATAGACATATTAAACAATTGAAACAAATCTAAACCAAACAAGTTCACTGCAGTAGAAGAACGAAGAACGTAAAATGACACAAGTTTTGTTTGTCCCTTGTATGTTGCAATAAGGCTGCACTGTCCTAACACAGGTATATGCTGTCCTGAGTAACTATGTAACTTAACATTTGCGGCACGCAATGGCGGTTTGCCCAGTTGTTTGTACGTGTCGTGATTGAGCAATGAAACTGCAGCTCCGGTATCGAGCTGGAAGGGGATCACTTTGCCTTCAAAGTCTAAGTCCACAAAAAGTTTATTGTCCTGCTGACGACAAGAGCGACTGTCACGTGCAATGTGAACTGATACAGGTACAGAAGCACTTGTGACTTTACGGGAATTCCGGCGACGTCGACGCACACTTTTGGTGGGACGAACACAGTCACTGTTAGCTAAAGTGTCACTGGACGGGTGGGAATGAACTACATGAATGTCCATGGGCGAAGGTCCACGAGCCTGATTGTCCTGGGGTCGATTCCGGCGCGAAGCAAAAGGCCTGGAATTTGTGTGATTGTCTGATCGAAGCTTTTTCTGGCAAACACTTTGAACATGTCCTTTCTTTTGACAGTAAAAGCAAATAGCTTGGCGTGACGGGCAATTTTCACGCGAATGTCTAGTTGCACACCTCGGGCATGATTTCACTGCAGTTGCTTGCTTACGCGGCGCACGTGTTTGCGAGCTAGGCTGCCGCTGCTGTGCGGACGGGCGCGAGGGCCGTGTAGCGTCCCGGGCAGCGCGGCCGGCGGGCCGGTTAATGTGACACACTGCTGGCGAAGTTTCAAATGATGCCTGAGCAAAGTCAAGTGTGTCTTGCCTATCCAATATGTCTATCACTTGTTGAAGGGAGGGATTAACTAGTTTCAAAATCTGTTCCCGTATGCGAACATCAGAAACGTTCTGTGCTATTGCATCACGCACCATAGTGTCTGAATAAGGAAGTCCACAGTCACATTCAAATGCACACTCCCTAGTAAGTCCTTGCAAAGTTGCAACCCACTCCCTATTAGTCTGACCGGCCGTACGTTTTGTACGAAAGAACGTATACCTTTTTGCAACTACATTTACTGTTTCTTTGAAATAGGCATCTAAAGCAGACAAAATTTCGTCGTAGGACAGAGTTGCTACGTCGCGTCGGGGAAACAATTTCACAATCACACGGTAGGTAGACACACCGACACAAGAAAGCAAAAACGGCTGCCGCTCATTACCTTGAATTCTGTAGGCTGCTAGATGGAAGGCAAATTGTCGGGACCACTCAGTCCACGACTCTTCGGCCGCCACGTATGGCCGAAAGGGAGGTGCAACAGCGTTTGGAGGCAGCGGTAGCGAAGAAGCGGCGGCTGCCGCATCGGTTTGCAGCGCACGTTGACCCTGGACGAGCTGTCCAAGGGCTTCCAATAACGCCTGCGTCTGCTGATTCTGCAAGCGAAAAAATTCGGACAGTACATCTGGAGATTGTGGCGAAGCCATGACACAAGCAAATCAGAGCAAAGTACAATCAATTTATGCAACTTGGGCGCGGCATCCCATCCTCGTCGCCAAATAATGTTGTGTCTAGCTCATACAGCATAGACACAATGAGGTAGCTAGGTGCACGCTAAACTAACGCAGACGGGCTTGAAGTTCTGGAACATGAGACTTATTAATGAATAAGAAGAAAAGTACGTAGATGTTACTTAACTTTTATTCTCTTGTTGGAATACATCTCTTGAATAGTAGTAAGCTATAAGCACTGATACAAATGGCGCCTTGCTAGGTAGTAGCTATGGACTAAGCTGAAGGCTATTCTATCTGTCTCTCGGCAAATGAGAGGAAGGCGTCGTACTTCTGGTCGCAAGCAATGTCGTCCGTACAACTGGGGCGAGGTCTAGTCCGTGTCTTGTGACCTGCCATGTGGTGGCGCTAGGTTTGCGATTACACAGTGGCGACACGCGGGTCCGACATGTACTACAGGACCGCGGCCGATTTAAGTTACCACCTAGCAAGTGTGGTGTCTAGCGGTGACACCACAGTAACGTCATTCATTCGACCTAAATTGTGTCTCATATTACAATGGACCAACTTTGTTTCGATTTGGAGATGCGGACTAAAACTTTTCTCTCCCCTTGAATTTCGAGTCTCAAATTTCAGGTGCGGCTTAGATTCGGGAAATTTTTTTTTTCCTTGATTTCGAGTCTCATTTTTCAGGTGCGGCTTAGATTCGAGTGCGGCTTAGATTCGAGTGCGGCTTAGATTCGAGTAAATACGGTACCCTGAGTACCTGGCTATCTGGTTTTTTAGCAACGGGACGGACCACAGTACCTCCAGCGTGGTAGCAGTGAACCTTTTTACTGCTGCGCTATGCTGATTTGCTCGAAATGTACGTAATGTTATGGACATAGAAATCACGCAATGAACTTAAAAACCGATTTTCTCAAAAACCAAGGCCCGTCGCTAAAAAACCGTATGGCCAGGTACTCAGGGTAAGTGCCTCTACAACATATTTGAAGTGCATCAAAATTCGTGATCTACAGTATGGAGGGTCCCATTGTGAGTTGGCATATATAGTGAATACCTTGTGTAAATTTTAAAGTAAAACAGATTTCCTATTGCCACTCAACAAATCCTTGTACTTCGAAAAACTTCTTTTTACTCCAGCTGATACGAGAGTGTCATGTTTAAAATGCACAGTATTATTTGAACCTGATTAAAAGAGAATTTTTCACCCAAAAAATCATTGAAATGGAACTCAGTGTATGATAGCCTTCTTTTTTTCTAACACAGTTTCCATTTTCTCCCACTTTAACACAAACAGCTTCTATTTTATTCACAGTTTTTTTTTTCCTCACTTGTTCTGTATGGTTCACTAGTGGCAATTGTGAATGCTCCAAAGCAGTTGTGGCAACAGGAATGAATCCAAAATTTGATTTTATACATGAAAGTTTACCTGGAATTTCAGCATTACATATTAATTCTTGGGCTATTCCAATTGAAGCAGCTTCACTGCTATTGAAAGAATCAATGATGCTTTAATCAATGATGCTTTCCCGTCATTGAAGCTGTGGGAGTAATAGTTGCAGGCATGAATCCAGGACCTCATCCTGTCAAAATGGGAGATGATGGTAAGGAAATGTGTAGCGCTGACAACTTAAATACTGCAACACAGGAAGAGGCTTTCAAAAATACCTTTCTCATACACTCAGTAAATTTATCAACATCACTGAATTTACTACAAATCTCTTCTGCAACTCTGTGTAAGTTGTGAGCTAACAAAGTCACTTGAAACATTTCAGCGTATGAATAATGCTTTTAGTTAATTGGCAGCTTTCACCATATAAGGTACAGCATCCGTTAAGAAGAGTAGCACATTGTCGTGCTCAATGTCTTTGGGCCACATGTCATGTGTAGATTGTTGAACAATTCACTAACGGTAGAAAAAATTACTTTTTCTGAATGTTCATAGTTATTAGAAACATTTCTCCTGGACCATCTTCCAAAGTTTCCACAGGGACATTTGCAATATATCTTCCCCTAGAGTCATTTTTTTACCATCCGGTGGCGATTTGGACTCCCCGCCTAACCAAGTATTGATAGGTAGGACACATCAGAGATACTAGGTCTACAGATAACAGCTGCAGCTTGCACCCATGTGAGACGCTGTAGCCACGGCAAACACATGAAGTGGTGCTGCCCTCTGATGAGTGTTTACTGCTAAATACCACTGCGTGGCTATTGTTAGCCACTCTCTCGTTAATCTCTGAAGTTTCCAGTTATGCGCTGTAACTTTGCCTGATTTACATTTGTGATATGGATTGCTTCCAGGATTGTTATATCCGATTAAGACAACTTTCCTACACTCTGGACTTTCTTTGGTAATTCATTCACTTTGTTAACTCAGTTGTCTTTGGTTATTCATTCGCTCTGTGAACTTTGCTGTCATGTACCTCCAGAACCACCTGTTTTGATTCACTGCCCTCTATGTCACCAGTATTAGTTACCGTAAACTGTGTTCTATCTGCACAGAGTAGGATAGAAAACATATTTTTTTATTTGTAACTTGTCAATTTTGTTGCATTGTTTTTTTGTAGCTTTGGGTTATATAGTCCTTTTTTGCTTCAAAATAATTAGGGAGAGATTCACCCATGTATTTTTCTAAGAATTCACAAAATTTTGGATGGTTCAATTTACTTGAGGGAATGTTAGCACATAGGAAAGCTGCACAAAGTTCTCCAAAGAGTGAACGAACAAGATTAGTGGGATTCCCCTGGGGTTATTTGTAGTGTTTTTCCATTTACAATCCATTGTACTGCATGTTTATGGTTTCCTGTTGCAATATGCTCCTGAACGTTACATGACTTCTGTGCAGTTACTATTACATTGCACGGTTTCCAATATACTATTTTACCATCTGTCTTAAATACTCTCTCACCATATCAAGACATGAACTGTTGTAATTTACTTGACTACTTTGCTTCATTTCAGGCATTTTTCCTGAAGTAGACTGAACGTACTTCAGACTTCAACAAGATTGAATAGCACAATGCGACACTTTTTGCAGTACAGGGTCCAGAATGGCATAAGCCATTGTCTTCTCATAGAGTAAGAATGGACTACACAAACTCACTGTTGTGTGAGGGGGAAGTCCATATTGTAAATTCAAATAAAGTAGGGAAGGAGGTAGATATATGCCCTTTCTCATGAAACAAAATGAAATGCCCAATTACGAAAAATGTAACACGGAAGAAAGAAAATAGTATGAGAAAATTTCTTTAGTTCTTGAAAGATCAATATGATGAACATGACCATTTACTTGTGAAAATATGCCCTGTCAGAGGGAAATGCCCTTCTATGCATAAATATGACTTAACAAATTACAATAATTCATTAAGCTTTTTCATAGCAAGCATTTATATGTACTTCAGGAATGTGTCAGTCTTAATGGAAAATATGTGCCCTATCACAAAAATCCTGGCACTAATCACCATCATCATCATCATCGCTTGTGCTGCTGCTGCTGCTGCTGCTGCTGCTGCTGGTGTGTGTGTGTGTGGGGGGATTCTTTTTAGTTACCCAGACACATTGTAAAAATGTACATTGAGGTGACAAAAATTACAGGGTAGCGATATGCACATATCCAGATGGCGGTAGTGTCGCATACACGAGATATAAAAGGGCAGTGCACTGGCAGAGCTGTCATTTGTACATAAGAGATTCATGTGAAAAGATTTCCAGCCTGATTACAGCTGCACAATGGCAATTAACAGACGTTGAATGTGGAATGATAGCCGGAGGCACAAACGGGGGACATTCTGTTCCAGAAATTGTTAGGGAATTCAATATTCTGAGATCCACAGTGTCAAGCGAATGCTGAGAATACCAAATTCCATGCATTACCTCCCACTACGGACAATGCAATGGCTGACGGCTTTCACTTAATGGCCGAGAGAAGTGGTCTATGTGTAGAGTTATCAGTGCAAACAGTCAAGCAACACTGTGTGAAATAACTGCAGAAGTCAGTGTGGGATGTACAATGAACCTATCTGTTACGACAGTGCAGTGTAATTTGGCGTTAATGGGCTATTGCAACAGACAACTGATGGGAATGGCTTTGCTAGCAACACGACATTGGTTACACAGGATGTGTACACTCCAGGACAAACAGGAAATCCGAGAACAACCCGGAAATTTTTTCATCTGGGAGAAAACCGGGAAAAACGTGGGAACTTTTTAGAATTCTGAGACTTTCACATTTTTTTATTCTTCAGTTAAATTTTTGTGATTTTGACTGGTAAGAACTGACAAACAGCAAAATGTGTGAAAGGCCTTAAGACGAAGACTATGGAGTACTTCGTAACAATAAACTGCTGCTGATAAGCATGACATCACAACTGTTTACATTAAGTTCATCTGAGCTGTTGCCAGTAGGCTCACGTGCATGTGCAGTTGAGTTGCGTAGGGGCAATACCTTTCCTCGCTTCCGGCTACTTGAAGTATGGCTGTTAGTTGTATCAGCAGTAGTTAAAAGCATCCAGATGCTACCCAGAAAAATTTTTCTGGCGCGCCCATGCTGCCAGATTCGCCCATGCGCAGAGCAGTCTAGCTTCTAGTGGGGAGGGGTCTAGTCTCCATCTGAGCCATGTTTATGTTTAGTGATCTTGCTGTTTCCACCTCGTTTACAGTTCTCAAGTCAAATGAAAACAAAATGGATTTCTGTGGCGGGGAGCTGTCAAGTGAATTAAAATACATTCACCAGGGTGTATACGACCTGGGACAACCGGGAAATCTGGGAAAAACCCGGGGGAAATGCGCCATTTACAACAACAAAACACCATGCATGCACAAGTGTCTGCAAACAGCAAAAATATGTCAAAGGCCTTAGGGCGAAGACTATGTAATAGTTAGTAGCAATAAACTGCTTTCTATGAGCGTGATGTCACAACTATTTACATTAGATTCATTTAACCAGTTGCCAGCGGGCTCATGTGCGTGTGCAGTTGACTCGTGTATGAGCAGTACCTTCTCACACTTCCCGCTACCTGAAGTGTGGCTATTAGCTATATCAGCAGTAGCAGCAAGCAGCCAAATACTAACGAGAAAAAATTTTCTCACGTGCCCTAGCTGCCAGATTCGCGCATGCGCATTGTTGTCTTGAGTTGTAGTTGGGAGGGGGTTAGTCTCCACGTCACCCATGTTTGCGTTAAGTGATTTCGCTGTTTCCTCTTCGTTTACAGCTCCCATGTCAAATGAAAACAAAACTGGTTTCTGTGGCCGGGAGCTATCAAGCGAATTAAAGTACATTCACGTAATTATGGAGGGCAAAAATATATTGTTAGTTTCAGTTTTATGGTTTTATTTTATTTCCAAGTTATTAGCAGTCAAGCATTAACCTTGCAGAACAATGAAGTTATTTTTGTCAGTTTGCTAAAGAGATTTGGCTTTATTAATTTTTTGGCTGGGCCAATCAATTTATTTGGAACGAAGAGTTTGATTCCACAGTATTGGCTAGTTCCTACTGTTCACCGAATTTCAAGTGCACGGTTCCATCTTCTGCCATGTATGGCATTATGCCATAATAAAGAACCAAATATGAGATAGTACAGTACTGGTACGCTAAGAAAATTTACATCCCAAAAATCACACTGAAAAGCTTAATATCAGATGGGACCTACTTCATTGTGAATCTGGAAAAAACCAATGTGCACTTCAAGCCGTATTATGCATTTAAGCATGGTTTCCGAAATTCCGATGCTTTTGGAGTATGCTCTGATATCCTGTTTCTTTCATGGCATAATGTAAGCTTTGTTAGTGCTTTATACATATGAACGTGTGGGCTTTCTAAACCACTGCAACTGTGCACGCGCAATAATGCCTGTTTTCTGGTGCTCTCAGGCAACTGCTAAATCGTACTTATTTCTAACAGTCTTGGGATAGTATTCTGAACGTTGGTTCGAAAAGCATTACTTTCATAGTAAATTTCTTTTTATGCAAGATGAATTATGTTACGTGTGAGAAAGTGGGATGAATTTCTTAAATCACACAGCGTATAAAACTGAACACTCTGAGGACCAGGCACTTACAAGAATTTCGAGCCCAGAAGACCAGATATATCTTAAAGTATAACACTCACAAAAAAGATCAATATTACATGTGAAAGCTTTGTTTCTCTTGTAGCTTATTAATCTTCGAGACCAATATTATATGTGAAAGCTTAGCTTTTTTTGTAGTTATACTATGTATATTAATGTAAGGCATTAACTTTTCCTCTTTGTGTGTTCACACTGCTTAACAGTGATCTTGCTATTGGCTGACTATAACACGTGTCCTATGCTCTGAATATCTGCTGTCATCAGCTGGCGAGATCACGTGGCATGAGATACGACTGGCTTACAAAAGGAGATCGCAATCTCGATTTCAACGCTCCAGAAACTAACGTCATGTGTTTTGTGCAATTCAAATTTATACTTTCGTAATATGAAAATATGCAGCGTATATGCTGGTGCACATCAAAGGTCTTTCCAAAACTTCTCTCCTTTTTTCTTCATCAAAAGTCTTTCCAGAACTTCTCTCCCCCCCCCCCCCCTTCCCCCCTCCTTCCCGGGCAATTCTAGGCCAGTGTATAAAACATTAACCATTCAAAGGATTGAGAAGTTTTACAGTTCCAAGAGAAAAATCTACAGAAAACCTCCCGTCACTTTGCACGGAAAATGTGTATTTTCACCTGGGATAAAGCATATTTTTTAAACAGGGTATCCGGGAATTTTTTTTTCCTCGTCTGCGTATACACCCTGTTCACATAATTACGGAAAGCTAAAATATGTTATTAGTTTCCGTGTTCTGATTTTGTTTTATTTCCACATTTTTCGCAGTCAGGCTTTAATCACCTTGAATAGCAATAAAGTTATTTTTATTAGTGTGCTAAGTAAATGTGGCCTTTATTAATCTCTCCTGCAGAGGCAGTCAATTTATTTCATTCTACACTGTTGGCTGGTTTCCACTATTAACTGAATTTCAAGTGCACGTATGGCATTGTGCCATAATAAAGAACCAAATATGAGATAATACAGTATTGGAACTCCTAGAAAATTTGCATCCCAAAAACAGCATCAAAAAACTTAATACCAGGTTGGGCATACTTCATTGTGAATCTGGACACATGAATGAACGTGCACTTTAAGCTGTCTTTCATGACATAATGTAAGATCTCTTAATACTGTATACATATTTACAAACATACAAGCTTCCTGCATCATCGTAGCTGCCCATTTGCAGTAACACCTGTTTTTTGGCACTCTCTGGCAACTGCTGAAATGAACTACTTCTAACAGGTTGCGGGAAAATACTGTGAATGGTGCTTTGAAAAACGTTACTTTCAGAGCAAATTTCCTTTCATGCAGGATGAACTATGTTATGTATGTGATATGTGAACGTGCACTGAATTTCTTAAATCACAGAGCATTTGACTCCCATTTAAAACTTAACACATTGAGGACCATCTACTTAGAAGATTTTTGAGCCCAGAAGATGAGACATTAATATCATTATTTAAAATTTTACTGGCACATATGTGGGGTGTATCATAAAGTGTAATACACACAAAAAGGCCAATATTATATGTAAAAGCTTAACTTTTCTTGTAACTACACTATATACATTAATTTAAATCATTAACTTTTCCTATTTGTTTGTTCATGCTACTTAACAGTGATGTTGCTATTGGCTGACTTCAAGTGTCCTATGCTCTGGATATCTGCTGTTATTGGCTGGCAAGATCACATGATTTGGCTTACAAAAGCACATTTCCCTCTCGATTTCAATGCTTCAGAAACTAACGTACTGTGTTTTAGTGAATTTGAATCTATACTTTTGTAATACGAATACGAAAATATGCAGCATAAATGTTGCTGCAGATCAAAGATCTTCCCAAAAAAATTTTTTTCGTAGTTTTTTTCATTCTCTGAAGTGCCGGGAAGTTCTATGCTGGTGTATAAAACCTTTACCATTCAAAGGATTGATATTTTTACAGCTCCAAGGGAAAGCATACTGCCACTCATCATGGAAAAAGTGTACTTTTCATCCTGGAAGAAGTGTATTTTGACATGGGAAAAAGTGCTTTTTTAACCGGGAAATCCGGGATTTTTTTACTGTCCACGTATACACTCTGCTACAGTGCCTGTCCTGGGCTCGTGACTTAGTGGTTGGACCCTAGATGACTGGAAAACTGTGGCCTGATCAGATGAGGCCCAATTTCAGCTGGTAAGGGCTGATGGCAGGGTTCCAGTGTGGTGCAGACCCCACAAAGAAATGGACCTAAGTTGTCATAAGGCACTGTGCAAGCTGGTGGTGGCTCCGTAATGGTGTGGGCTGTGATTGCATGAAATGGACTGGGTCCTCTGATCTGGCGGAACTGATCATTGAGTGGAAATGGTTGTGTTCAGCTGTTTGGTGACCATTTGCAACCAATCATGGTCTTCATGATCTGAAACAATGATGAAATTTTTATGGTTAACAATGTGCCATGTCACCAGGCCACAGTTATTTGCGATTGGTTTGAAGTACATTCTAGACGATAAGAATGATTGATTTGGCCAGCCAGATCTCCCCACATGAATCCCACTAAACATTAATGAGACTTAATCGAGAGGTCAGTTCGTGCACAAAATCCTGCACCATCAGCACTTTTGCAATTATGGACGGCTATAGAGGCAACATGGCTCATTATTTCTGTTGTGGACATCCAACGATTTGTGGAGTTCATGCCATGTCAAGTTGCTGCTCTGTGCCATGCAAAAGGCAGTCCAACATGCTATTGGGAGATATCCTGTGAGGTTTGTCACTGCAGTGTATATATTTATGTTCCTCATCTCCTTCGAAACAGGTGGACTGATTTCAAACCAAACTTGGTAGACATATCATTTACTGCCTGGAAAGAATCCCTGTGGGAGTAAGAACCACCTACCTATCAAAAGGGGTGTAACCCACAATGCGCAAATGCCCAGATATTATTCATCCAGTATATGAGGCTGAGGGCACGTAGTGACGTGCAACAAACTTGACACACAATGTCAAACCTTTATGAACCTTTCTCACTGACAACCCACACAAAATGATGAAAGGAAGAATGTTTATTGCTAACTACATTTTTTCTGTTCATGCAGTAAAACTGCCGTATCCAATGTGATATTTTAATTTATTACTGTTTTATTGCCAGCTGTATGCATATTACATTTGTCAGACAGTAGTCACATATGCTGGTGAATGTACATAGAAAATTATAGCATAGTACAACACATTTTAGGAGATACGACATCATAAACATTGAGCTCTGTGGAAATAAAACAGCAGGGTGAAATTTGCTTGAGATACAGGTGAACTCTGAGTACATATCTGTGAAATATGTGACATGTACATATGTGGCCAGTGCCACGGGTAAAATGCTCCTCCTAAACCCCTGGATCGGTTTCAACCAAACTGGGTACATGAACTACTTACTATTCGGACAGAAATACTGTGGGGATTATTACAAGCAACTCCTATTGGGGGGGGGGGGGGGGGGATGGACACAGATGGAGGGAAGAAGAGGAAATGGACAGAGAAAGGAGGAGAAGGGCAGAGAGAGGAAAGAGGAAGGAGATGGACAGAGGGGGGGGGGGGGGGGCAGGATAAGCACAGAGAGAGGGGAGGAGGGGGGCAGGATAAGCACTGAGAGAGGGGAGGAGGAGAAGGACTAAAAGAGGACTGGAGTAAATATATAGCCAGGCAATGCTGGGTACTCAGCTAATCATTTATAAAATCGTCTGTTTTGTCATATTGTATTACTTTATTATAAACATGATTTTTACTTAAAATGAAATGAAAGTCTGAGGAGTTGACACAGAAGAAACTGCAAGTAAAGGCATATATTAGGAGACAGTGTGAGAGCTGTGTCTTATGCGAAAAGGCACCCAATTGTTATCTAAACATTATTTTACTGCAATTTCAGGATTTATTAGATTTGACTTCTTCTGCTTGAGAGTTCCCTGTAATGTAGATTCCATCACCATTATGTGATATTATTTTTAATTTATTTTCTTTTCCAGTGATGGCCAGTTTGTTGTAGCAGGTTCTGATGATGGATCGTTCTTTATATGGGATAGACGAACAACAAATATCATTAGAATCCTGCGTGGGGATGACTCAATTGTGAATTGTTTGCAGCCTCATCCAACCTACTGTCTTTTGGCTACCAGTGGAATTGATCCGGTTGTCAGGTTGTGGGCTCCTAAGCCTGAGGTATGTTTGATGTCCCCTCTGTACCACATGATTTGCTGCTTGTGCTATCCATAAACAGTTTTCTTGTGTAGTTGTACATCTGGAGTACTCCAGAACATTTAGTGAATTAAGGAGAAAGTGCTTTAGCTTTAAGAATAATATAAGCCCACAATTTTTAGATGCGAGAGATGAAATTCTCAAATATGTTGCTAGTGACATGTAAACAGAAATGGGGAAAGTAAAACAACTAGAAAGAAACAAGTAGGTAGAACTTTTAGTGCAGAAGGAAAAATGTAGGAAGTGAACTAAAGCAATGAAGCGGTTCTTGAAAAAAGTTGGATGAGATTTCGAAGGAAATCTAGTCAGAATCTATTACAACTCTAAAGGGACCAACAGTGTGAGGATGCCGGATTACATATAAAATTGTCTACTGTAGTGGAGCATAACATTAGTGGTGGAAAAATCACTTTATATATCCAGGAAAGGAATGCAAGGGCAGCATCCATCTCATCTACAGTTACAAGTTTTGACTACAAGTGATTATTATAAATGATAGAGAGGCCTCCATTACTGTACTCTACAGGGTGTAATGTCACTATCAATCATGGAGTTGAAATGAGAAATTTTTCATATGCTGATTTGCTAAAATTTCAAAACACATTTGTTTGGATTCGGAATACTCGCACTTGGAACTTATTGTTTCATGGCTACATGTTTCAGTTGATTGAACAAAATGGAAATTTGTTGAAGAAGATGCAGGTCCTGTTCAGATTGTGATGGAAGAGGATGTACAGTGAATAAATCAGGACATTTAGTGAAACCTTAGCATTTTATTGGCAGTTGTCTTCTAAGAACTTCTGTAAGTGTTTATGTTGAGGGGGTTTTCCATTAGCAGACACTGCACTGTGTAACCAAGGAACAGGCAATTCAAGGTTTAGAGTTGTTGTCAACAGATGTAGGCCATTCCGTTATGGTGATTCAGAATTAATATCAATCATCATAACTATCGACGAATGTAGTTGTTACAGTTTCTCTCAAAGGTGAAGTGTCAGATGTACTGGCTACTCCCTGATACTGCTCGTCAAACAAAAGTGACTATAGAAAGCAGTATGGGTAAAAGATGGATAGGAACTTTATTCTCTGGAAGTGATTCACTGCTCTGTTCCTTTATTAAATTCATTAGAAGAAATCTTTTAGCAACCAAAGGTGTGCCTGCTAAATTATTACAGCTCACAGGGTGTTTGAAGTATAACAATTTCTCGATTAACACTAAAGTGACACACTTGCGCACCTGCCTCACAACTCAGAAGTGGGTCTATGCAATATCTTTCTCTTCCAAAACGTGAAAGTAACAAATATTGTATGTCATTTTGAGTTCCTACAAGAGGCATTGACTGGCTATGAAACATTTCTATTTAATGTTACAAAGGGCACCCATCGTGGAGTCTTCTCTATACTAGGGAGCAGTGGAAGTGGTTGCTGGAGAGACAAGGGTAGAAGGTGCTCGCTTGAAAATGATATATGATACCTGAAATTGTCAGGTAGCACATTTCAGTAACGGTTTTATGATGAGAAGCAGAAATAACTTATTTTAAACAACAGTTCATTAGGTGAAAAGCCATATGCCAAGAAAATGTCATTTAAAGCAGTGAAGATGCTTTCAATGAACTTTTCTTGGGTGCCTTCCTTCAGAAAATCTTTTGTTGCAGATTTTCAGTTTAGCGTAAACACTTATTTGAGTTTTCCGCTGTGACATCAATTACTTCCTCAAGAAGTAACTACATGTAATCTTTCCTTTGATTAGGACCAACACTTTTTCTGTCATGTTATATTAGCAGTGATAGAAGGCAGCTACACAACTTTGTAGCCTGTTTACACTGGTGAGCTATCAAGTTAAAATTGATTTTTAAGGTGCCTGTGACACCTGACTTACTTAACATCTTTTGTATAGCAGTTTGAAATTGAAATAGTTTTCTCTTCTAGCCACTTAGCCAATGTACAGTTTCTTCCTTCTTTGTATCTGAATTAGAAATTTTTTCCATTTTTCTTGAATGATAAGTTGAGTTATCCTTGATGATCACACAACTCTCTTCTGAACCATGGAACAAATCTAAAAAGCAATGTTTAAATACATTACTATTCATTTCTTCATGGTAATCACTCAATTTGGTCTGTTTCCTTTGCCTATTGGTACTTTCAACCGACCATTGCTTTTAGAGTCCAGCCGAATGTGCTTTCTGGTGTGGTTTTCACTGAGCTAGGTCTCATAGAGATTAATAATAGGGCAACAATGATTTTCTATCCTGATATTGTGGATTTTTTGTAGGAAGGTAGTCCTATCCACAACAGTATTGAATCTCTCCAACAGAATGCATCTTCCATCATTACATTTTCTGTACCTGAATCACAAAGCAGAATTTTTCCACTCGAGTGGTAGCTCCCCATGAAAGCAATCTTGTCATGTGAAACATCATTTACCAACCTACTATCGATATAAACCCGTCCAGGTAATAGCAGCGTCACCTGGTGACGAATGACAGCTAGTCAGACACATGCACAATGCGTGTTGTATCAGTGAGTGTGCTGTCCGTGTTGTAGAATGAGGAAGGTGTGCGATCTGTAAGAGTTTGACCAACATGTGGTGAGTGTCTTCAGCATGCGATGAAACCAAGATGAAACCACTCCCAGACATTGGGCGGTTGGGAGGCCACCCCTCATTACAGATATTGGATGTCGTAGGCTGGGCTGACTGGTAAAACAGGACAGGCTGCAACTTGTGGCAAAACTAACATCAGACTTTTATGCTGGGCAGATTACAAGCATGTCTGAACACACAGTGCACCAAACACTCATAACGATGTGCCTCTGCAGTTGACGAGCCATGCACACACTAATATTAACACCACGACAGCTCCAACTATGGCTGAAATGGTCATGTGACCATCGACACTGGACATTGACACAGTGGCAGTGTGTTGCATGGGTTGATGAGTCCTAATACCTTCTTCATCATGCTGATGGGAGGGTGCAAATGCATCGTCTTCCAGGGGAACAGCTTCTTGAAACCTGTAGTGCGGGACGGAGACAAGCCAGCGGTTGATCCATTATGCTCTGGGAAACATTCATGTGAGCATCCATGAGTCCAGTGTAGTTCACGCAAGGCACTGTAATAGCCAAGGAGTATCTTACACTGGTTGTAGACCACATACACTCCTTCATGGTGATCATGTTTCCCGACGGTAGTGAAATTTTTCAGCAAGATAATGCACCATGTCACAAGGCCAGAAGTATGATGTAGTGGTTCAAGGAACACAGTTGCAAGTTCCAATTGAAGTGCTGACTCCTCAGCTTGCCACATCTGAACCCGATTGAACACATCTGGGATGTGATTGAACATGTAGGATACTCACTATTTGTACAGAATTCCAATAAATTATGATGAATAAGGTCTTCCTGGAAGTCGTCCAAATCAGTGAGTTTCTCCCACTAATGTCTTTTCTCAGAAATGGAAAAAACATAATTTCTTGATCACGGGCTTCCATTGCTCGTGCTTCTGCATTTATTCTCTGTACAGTTTTGCAGCGAGACACCTTACACCTTTACTGTTGCAGTATATGATGTCAATAAAATTTTATCACTTCTGGCATCATTTTTAAGCTTGTGAAAAAATTGACATACATCATGTATGACTTCATTTGTTTGGCTCTGTCTCAGAACTCAATTGTTTTAACTTGCGAACAGAAATAACAGTATTATGTGGTGAAAATCACTACTCTGTCCTGTATTATGTGGTGAAAGTTACTACTCTCTCTCTTTGTAGATGCACTTTTCCATACAGCACACACATCAGCATTTCCTTTATAGTCAGGAGACACAAAGTTATGCCAGTAACAGGATGAATAAATTGCAGTATTGCAACATTAACCCTGTTAATGATAGATGTTTAGTTCTTAGTTGTTACTTCTAATGATGCTACCTTGGTGGCACCTGTGGCAGGAATGAAACTATAGGAACAGTGTAAGCTTAGAGTCTTGGATAAAGGTAGAATAAGCCAAAGGCTTCTCATTGGCACTTAGAAATGGAGGGAGGATGAGGGGTAAAAGAACTGACCTACTCCTCCCAGCTGCCACACTCACTACTCCCTAATATAATAGTATGAGACATGTAACCTGTAGGAATGTATTCATAGCAGATATGAAGGTAAGCTTTTGGAAAAGCAAGGATTAGCATTGTTGTATGCCAACTTACTGTGTGATTTTTTTGTTTCCTCAGCATTCTTGATTAATGAAATATTTCCTGGCAAAGTTAACAGTTCCATTTTGCTTACAGTAGTTAAACTACTGGTCTAGTCATCATTTTCAGGTTGTTCATCTGATAATCTTTTATGTCCACAATGCCTCAATTCCAACTAGACTGTGAAGAGTTGTTGGTTTTGCTCTTACAGTTCTTTGGAGCCAGGTTGTTTTCCTTCACCAACATCATTTTACAGTGAAATGGAAATGTCCTTAGTGTTTTTCAACTGTGAGTGAAGGGGTGAGGGATGATATAATTATAAATGGAATGTTTGATCCTAAGCGTTGCTTAAAATGAAACCAGTGTCTTTGTTTATAAAGGTCTCAGATGTGGTACAGCTGGAAAACGCTGAAGTGGTGTGTGTTTTGTGGAATAATGGTACAGGCATGGGAAAAGAATTGTGCATAAAAGATCATTGTAGGTTCCAGAAATAGAGCTGTGCTTTCATAACTTCAAAGCCAACAATTCTAAAGTCTAATTGGCATCCAAGAAGGAAGGATACACATGACTTAAGAGGTGGAATCCAAAATTTTTGGGACTGGTGCTGCCATCTGGAAAGTAGGAGTAGTAGATCTTTGCACCGCTACGTGACGAGAGCTGCATGTCTGACGAGTCAGTGTGCGGAGTGGCATTCAGCTGGGAGGACATGTTCTGTGTCCACAGTGATTTCCGTAAGGCTCTGTGTTTGGTGTGTGGTGATTTTACAATGGATCCGTGAACAGAACAGCGCTTGTGTATAAAATTCTGTGCGAATCTCGGGAAAAGTGCTACGTAGACCTTTGCAGTGATTCAACAAGTGTTTGGGGGACAGAGCATGAGCCATACGCGTGTGTTTGAGTGGAAGAGCCCGGGCTCTCCAAGACCCAAAACAGCAAGACTGGTGAAGAGCATGATCATCATTTTCTTTGATACCAAGGGAATTGTGCACAAAGAATTCGTCCCACCCAACCGAACAGTGAATTGTGCGTACTACTTTGACGTTTTGAGACAGCTCTGTGAAAACGTGTGGCGACAATGGCCCGAACTTGGGCATCAAGGGAACTGGCTGCTGCATCATGACAATGCGCCCTGTCACACATCCTTGCTCAACAGGACCTTTTTGGCAAAAAACAACATGGCGGTTGTACCCCACCCACCGTACTCGCCAGATTTGCAACTTGCAACTTCGCGCTATTCCCAAAACTGAAACTCAAGTTGAAAGGCCACCGGTTCGACACTAGAGAGGATTCAAGAAGCATCGCTGGCGGTGATAAACACCCTCAAAAACAGGACTTCTGGAAAATGTTTGACCAGTGGCAGAAGTGCTGGGACTGGTGTGTACGTGCGAATGGAAACTACTTCGAGGGTGATGGTGACCATTAGTCCAAAGGTAAGGTTTTCAACAGAGGGCAGCACCAGTCCTGAAAATTTTGAATAGCACCTCATATGTTGATAAAATTTCAGGAGTCATATTACCTTACTGTCTAAGTATAAGATGTTCTGTTACGTACAGAAGTTGGATAAGCTCCTTGAGAAGAAATGAAGAATTCTCAGATCCCTGATCTTCCTGACAAGATTTTAGGTCGAAAAAGTTGTACCTTTGTTCACCAAACTCAAACACCATGTTAACATGCCACAGAGGATTAAACACCATACACACCTGGTACCAGCATGAGAAAAGCTTCATGAAATCTAAAGAATGGAAGATATCAATTTAAAGTAGCTTCTTCACCTCCATCGTTATACGTCATATATCATCTCTGCTAGTCTTGGGAATGGGTTGACAAATCAACACCATGACAAGCTGAAGATAGCAGTTGTGAAGGAGTTTGGACAGCAGGAGGCAAATCTGATCACTCATTGAAAAATCCAAAAAAGAAGTAGGATGTCTACAGAAATTAACTTCACTAAGAAATATGTGGACAGGGATAGTGCAGAAGTCCGTAGCAAAGGGCTGAATTCTACCAGTAACAGATTACCTCAGCTCTTTGGAGCATATAGCTGCTTTACTCACACCAGAACTCTCAGCATAGTGCTGCCATGAAACATCTTAAAATACTCACCAGTGTGTCAATGTTTAAATTCCATGTCTTCAAGAAAATTGGAATGATATCTAGAAATATGTGTGAGGACAAATTAACTGTAATCTTACTAGCCTGGAAGGCAACACAAGGTCATAATATAATGTGTGGACTACAGAAAGAAATTTTTCAATCTGTTCAATGATGATGCTTGCAGGCAGTCTCAACCACCAACATTAAAATGGAGAAGAAGAAGAAGGTGGTGGTGGTGGTGGTGGTGGTGGTGGTGGGCACTCTTTTCAGTACATTAAGCTTGCCAGATAGTCCTTAAAGATCTTTGATCTTTAACAGCTGTGGGACCAGGATTGTATGGGCTTCCTTAGGTACATAAGGAAGCATCCTCTGAGATCACTTACTAGTAACACTGCCAAACCCACATAGCAGTTGACAAAAAGTTGAAATGTTTTCTCAGTGAATACATAAGGAAGTGGGGACACAAAATTCACATCTCTTCTGAATTTGTCCAATACCTCAGATGATTGAATCTTCGGGATATGAATATTTAAGGTTAGTTTTGAGGTGTCTTCCTCTTGGTGGGAAGTCTGGAATCCCTGGAAGCAATTTGTGAAAAGTTTAATGATTGTTTTGCAGAACTATTCAGACGTTGTGCATTATCAGCTACATTTTTGATAGCAAAAATTATCAACAAACTAATTGGATAGCACTGGATAGTGCCTTATTACTGGTTGTATTGTACCTATACATGAAATATTTTGAGAGAAAAGTATTAGAGTCTGCTAAGTTCAAGACAATATTCCTAATATGAAATTTATGATGGAACTTAAAAGAAACCAACTACCTTTCCGTGATGTATTGAGGGAAATGCTTAAGGATGTCTGAGGCATGGTATGTAGGAAAATCCACATACACCAGCCTCTATCTCCATGACTCGAGCTATAAGTAAAAAAAAAATAAAAATAAATAATAATAATAATAATAAAAAAAGACTGTTCCTCACAGAGTTTGTATACAACATGAAACAATGGAAACCTTAACTGATAAATAAGACTCTCTTAATAATGTTCAAAAGAAATGGGAGTTTTTATCAATACTTTGAAAGGGGGTTGTGGTGGAAGAAAATATTATATGTGGAAGAAATTGAGACAGAGAAAGAAAGCTGATTCATTCAAAGTTTTTGTTCTACAGGAGCTCAGAGTTGGAGAAAAACCAATTACAATAGTTTTTCAATTATGTATTTTGTGTCTGCAGTAATCTTAGAATGAAGTACACTGAGTGCCCTTTAGTAGATTTTGCAGAACGTTTACTTACTGCCAGTTCTACCAAACTGCAGCAGTTTGTGAGTATTCTGGAAGTTATCAATATGTAAACATGCCATCAAAACTTCAGCATCAAATATGTGCATACTCTGATATCATGTTGCTAAATATTATAACCCCATATTTTCTTCATATTTATTTCAAAGAACATATGTTTTTGTGCTTTGAAACATTTTGTTTGTTTTGGAGATCCTCTAGATAAGGTTTAAATATGAACATGAAAATATTATCATCAAACTTTCACAAACTACTGTTATATGTAATGTTTGATACATTTCTGTTATTTATAGGTGCTGTAATTTTGTACATTTTCTGATATATTTACTACTTATATATATCTAATCACAAGCAAGAAAGTTTTATCACATTGGAAATCTGGGATGGAAATAATGAAAAAGGAGCAGGCTACCACTCACCAGTAGATGATTTTATGAATATACTTAAAGTGCAAGACACGTCCAAATATAATTGTTGCCAGGCACACAATTATTATGCTGCGTTTTCATTGTTGGTGACAGCCTGATTATTAAGCTGATGACACTTAAGGCTGAAGTACATTTTTAAAATTAAGTGTGTCTTTTGTGCTTCCAAAAGACAATATACGTGACAATAGTTAGTGGTTGCAACCACCTAAAACATAGTGTACATTATCCTATATGTGTGTCTGGAAATGAGTCTGTGTGGATATGTCTACTGCTTGAAGTAGTACATTTGTACAAATCATCTATAGGTGAGTGGTAGCCTTTTCCCATTAAAAACTGCAACAAAGAACTTAAATACTTTTGATTCAAGAACACAGTGAGCTGTGTGTTTCCATCACAGTTGTTAAGTTTAAATAAAGAGTAATTCTTGTAAACTAAGCAGCTTCAAGTTGCTGTAACATGAGGGCATCCAATTAAAATTATTTTCTTAGGACAGACTTGTCAACTTGTACTATTAGTAGTTTGGACAGTTCAAAGTGCCATCAAGTTCTTCTTAGTAATGGTAAAAATAAGACTTGTGCCACTGAACAAATTTCAACCTGATCAACAAGCCTTGCATCTTAGTTTGAGTTTCTGTAAAGGCACTGCTGCAATTGTCAAAATAAGTGTCATGAAAAAGGTGTTACATGCTCTTGATAAAGTAAGAGATGCTGAATTAAGGAAGACCACAAAAATTGTGCCCAATAGACCAGAGTGAGATTCACAAGAAACTTGCTGCTCTGCTATCTTACAAAGGCTTCAGATGCTGATCGTGGTGACGAACAAATGGAAACTGCTGAAAGGATCAAATCAATTTTGTCATGTAATGACAGTTCTCCTCTAAAATGTCAAAAAAAAAAGTTCACTGTTAGACATAAAGCAAATTATTGGTCTAGTATAAAATGAAATTAGTTGACAGGTTGCTGTTTATGGCAGGTTGAAGCAAGATACAAGTAACTTCACTGTGGAAGCACTAAAGGGTACTCAGTATACACTGCCTGCCAATAAAGTGAAGCACACATAAAGGCAGGAGGAAACAAAATTAAACTTAATGGGCTGAGATGGTATATAATTGTATTTCATTGATTACAAAATTTAAGTCAGATTTACAAAGAACTTGGTAATGTGATCCCACTTACCAGTATGATGCTGCACCTCCTCTGGCCTGGGTGCATGCATTGACTGAGTCGGGAAGGGTGTGATCAGGTTGTTGTATCCTCTCCAGAGGCAAACTGGCCCACAAAAAAAATGTTGTAACGGGCTGTTGATATCCTGAATGTTGGCACTGGCATGGAGTTGACATCTTAGCTGGTTCCACACATGTTCTATCAGGGACTGATTTGGAGATTTTTCTGGCCATGGCAGTACCCCAGTATCATGCAGACTGTTCATAGACACATGCCATGTGTAGATGAACATTGTCTTGTTGAAAAATGGCACTATGATACTGTCACATGAGATGTAACTCATGAGGGTGCAGGATGTCTGTGATGTACCACTGTGCCATCCAAGTTCACTCAGTCACTAACAGCCATGACCTGAAATCATACCTGGTTCCTCCCCACACCATTACATAAGTTGTAACAACGCCATGCCTCTCCGGAATGTTGGAAGAATGGGAAGTCTCCCTGGGTCACTGCCATACTTGTCAATGATAGCCGTCCGTGGAACCGCGATTCATTGCTGAACATAGTGCAAAGTGACTCGGTAGCTGTCAATGCTTCCCAGTTGTGAAAATACAACAGATGCAGCTGTTTTTGTTGTGGTGTTAATGACAGCCTATGCATGGGACAGTAATTCTCCAGTCAGGCTGCTGCTAGTCTCCAACCAGTGGTGCAGTATGACACAGAATGGTGGAGTCTATTATTTGTTGTTGAATGGCAGGCATAGATATGAAAGGATTACAATACAGTTTGTACACAATACACCAATCCTTGCTTGTTGTGGCAGATGTAGTGGATCAGAATCCTGATGAAGAGGAGTACTGCCCTCATGTTCCCGTGCAGTCCAATGTTAAATCCTAATTTCCCACAAATCGGGATAGTGCACGATTTGACCCAGCCAAACTGAGACCCACAAGGAGGCCCCTTTCAGACTCTTGTCAGGTGCCGATAACGTTGTCTCACATGAACATGTGATGATGTCTTTGTGTCCTTCACAGTAGGCACTCAACATCTGACACTGTTTGCGCTACTTATGTAACGTATCAGGTCTAATAACAGCACTAAAAACCAACAACACTGATGCACTCTGGTTTTCGTTCTATGTGTCACTGAGAATTGTAATTCTAATCATTTACATACCCTTCAGTGGCATGTATGTGTGGAAAGTTACATTGACTCCACCCCAGCTCTGATCTTATGTAGCATGAAAAAGCTGAATGGCAGTTAACATCATGTTGAACACAAATAATGTACATGTGATCCAAATATCTGCTTTGGATTTCTACTAGTTGCAATTTTAATTCATCCTAAATACGACAAAAACTGTAGTAAAGCTTGTATGGTATTTGCAGCTCCCTATTGAATCTTGCATTTTTTGTACATTGAGATCAAATTTTGCACAGTTTATTTTTTTGTCTGTAAGGAGCATCTGCACAAAATTACATTCAGAAAGAAGAGGGTCAGGTGGGGATCATTGGCCCACTTACTGTGGATGACTCATGTTGGGCAGATGATCAGGATAGTTAGGAAAAAGAGCAAGGAACATCAATGACATGACATACAGCAGCATAATTTGTTTAATGAGAAGGTAACTTGTGTTGCTTGAGGCTTTCCTGATGGACATGTTGTATATATGGTTCTCGGGCGAGATGTTGGATGTCATAGTGAAAACTCCACAATATTTCATCAGCGCAACTGACCGACATCTTAAGGAGCGATGAACCCACTGCTAAGGCATGACTAGAGCCCCCTATTTATGCCAGTCTTAGGCGGGAAGTGCGCATTTGTGGAAGGCGCCAAATTCGATGGCCAATAGTGACAATATAAACCGATAGCTGGAAGGACAGCAACGACACCTGCAAGATGAAGAACCAAAGACTTCGGCACACGCGCAGAGGCTACCACTGCTGCTCTGCACTGCCATCGGCCGCCCCAGCGACCTCTGTCAGAAGCCGCAAGCAAAAATGCGCGTCCATGTAAGGCACGTGATTATCCTCCCGTTGTCAACAGAATATTTATGTTGCTGGCGAATCGTCATCTGTCGTATGACCAATAGTACTCCTCTCTGCTCGATGCGACTTCAATATGGCCACTGCTGGATTCCAAGCTGTACTGAGCTGAATGCCCATGTCTCTGTTTTACAAGATTCATCGAGCTATGTATTTCCAGTGCTTCCTTAATAACACTGTCCCAGTACGAACTCGTCGATGCGAGAATTTTGGTGTGTTGATAATTAATAGAATGGCCTGTACTAAGACAATGCTCGGCCACTGCAGACTACTCTGGTTGCCTCAGATGAGTGTAGTGTCGGTGTTCAGTACATCTCTCTTCTACAGTGCGACGAGTTCGTCCGATGTATGACATGCCGCAGCTACAAGGAATCTCGTAAACACCGGGTCTTCTTAGGCCAAGGCTGTCCTTAGATGAGCCCAAGAGAGCTCGTGAGTTTTGCCGGCGGACGAAAGACACATTTAACTTTATGCCTCTTCAATAATCTTCCTATTTTTGAAGAGACACTGCTGATGTATGGCAAGATGACCATTCCCCTTTGTTCTTTGCCTTCTTCCAGTTCCTCATGTTGGGTAACCCGCTTCAGGTGTAAGGCACGGTGAATCTCCCGTTTGGAATATCCATTTTGTTGGAAAGTGCTATGCAGATGGAGTAGCTCATTAGATGAGCTGTCTGAGTCTGATACGGCTCGTGCTCTGTGAACCAACGTCCTAAGTACGCCACTTCATTGCGAAGGACGGTGACAACTGGTGGCCTGTAGGTATAAGTCCGTGTGTGTTGGTTTACGGTACACTGCGTGACCTAATGTGCCATCTTCTTTTGTCCGTACCAACACATCCAAGAATGCAAGTTTGCCATTTTTCTCCATCTCCATAGTGAACTTGATGTTGGGATGAAGTGAGTTAAGATGCTCAAGAAATACGTTCAGCAATGCAGTGAGGCCAGATAACAAAGGTGTTGTCCACATATCGCTAAAAACACGTAGGTTTCAAATCCGACGACTGGCGTGCTCCCCCTCGAAGTCTTCCATAAAAAGATTAGCCGCAATGGGTTACAAGGGACTACCCATTGCGATGGCGTCAGTCTGTTCAAAGTATTGTCCATCGAATAAAAAGTAAGTCGAGGTGACCACATGTTGGAATAAGTGTAAAAGTTCCCCATCCAGCTTCTCGCTAATGAGCAACGATTCCTGCAATGGTACTTGAGTAAAAAGTGAGACTATGTCAAAACTTAAGAGTATATCTGATGGTGTGAGTCGTAAGTTCTTGAGCTGACGAATAAAGTCTTGTGAGTTACAGATATGGTGGTCACACTTTCCTACTAAAGGGCTCTGTTGCGCTGCCAGATGTTTCGCGAGATTATACGTTGGTGCCCCAATATTACTCACAATAGGCCGCAGTGGCACATTGTCCTTTTGAATTTTGGGCAATCCATATAGCCTGGAAGGTACGGGCTCCTGTGTACATAGTCTCTTAGCAACCACATTGGAGATCATGCTGTTCTGCTGCAAAGAGGTCAGTGGTTCGGTTCCTACGAGAAGATCCTGATATTGTGATTTTACCGACGGATAAGGGAAATGCGACTGTTACCCTCTCCACGTCAATGTATCTGAACAAGATACACCAGCTTTTGAACGACTCCGCATATCGCATGCTAAATAAGGACCTCACAGCCAAAATTCAGTGAAAAACTTGGGAGCTCCTCAAGAACAGCACGATCTCTGATGTGGTTGCTAAGAGACTGCATACACAGGCTCCCGTACCTCCCAGGCTATATGGATTGCCCAAAATTCACAATGATAGTATGCCACAGTGGCCTATTGTGAGTAATATGGGGGCACCAACGTATAATCTCGTGAAACATCTGGCAGCGCAACGAAGCCTTTTAGTAGGAAAGTGTAACCATCATATCTGTAACTCACGAGACTTTATTCGTCGGCTCAAGAACTTACGACTCACACTTGCAGATATACTTGTAAGTTTAAACGTAGTCTCACTTTTTACTCGAGTACCATTGCAGGAATCGTTGTTGCTCATTAGCGAGAAGCTGGATGGGGAACTTTGAGACTTATTCCAACATGTGCTCACCTCGACATACTTTTTATTCGATGGACAATACTTTGAACAGACTGATGCCGTCGCAATGGGTAATACCTTGTAACCCATTGCGGCTAATGTTTTTATGGAAGACTTCGAGGAGAGAGCACTCCAGTCGTTGGATTTGAAACCTACGTGTTTTTGGTGATATGTGGACAACACCTTTGTTATCTGGCCTGATGGCACTGCATCACTGAATATATTTCTTGAGCATCTTAACTTGCTTTATCCCAACATCAAGTTCACTGTGGAGATGGAGAAAAATGGCGAACTTGCATTCCTGGATGTGTTGGTACGGAGAAAAGAAGATGGCACATTATGTCATGCAGTTGTACCATAAACCAACACACACGGACTTATAGCTACAGGCCACCAGTTGTCACCATCCTTCGCAATGAAGTGGCATGCTTAGGATGTTGGTTCACAGAGCACGAGCCATATCAGACTCGGACAGCTCATCTAATGAGCTATTCCATCTGCATAGCATTTTCCAACAAAATGGATATTCCAAACGGGAGATTCACCGTGCCTTACACCCGAAGCGGGTTACCCAACATGAGGAACTGGAAGAAGGCAAAGAACAAAGGGGAATGGTCATCTTGCCATACATCAGCGGTGTCTCTTCAAAAATAGGAAGATTATTGAAGAGGCATAAAGTTAAATGTGTCTTTCGTCCGCCGGCAAAACTCGGAGCTCTCTTGGGCTCATCTAAGGACAGCCTTGGCCTAAGAAGACCCGGCGTTTACGAGATTCCTTTTAGCTGCGGCATGTCATACATCAGACAAACTTGTCGCACTGTAGAAGAGAGATGTACTGAACAGCGACGCTACACTCATCTGAAGCAGCCAGGGAAGTCTGCAGTGGCCGAGCATTGTCTCAGTACAGGCCATTCTATGAATTATCAACACACCAAAATTCTCGCATCGACGAGTTCGTACTGGGACAGTGTTATTAAGGAAGCAGTGGAAATACGTAGCTCGACGAATCTTTGTAAACAGAGACACGGTAAGGAAGCAGTGGAAATGCGTAGCTTGACGAATCTTTGTAAACAGAGACACGGGCTTTCAGCTCAGTGCAGCTTGGGATCCAGCAGTGGCCATATTGAAGTCGCATCGAGCAGAGAGGAGTACTATTGGTCATATGATGGATGACGATTCGCAGCAAAATAAATATTCTGTTGACAACACGAGGATAGTCACGTGTCTTACGTGGACGCGCATTTTTGCTTACGGCTTCTGACAGAGGTCGCTGGGGCGGCCGATGGCAGTGCAGAGCAGCAGCGGTAGCCTCCGCGTGTGCGCCAAAGTCTTTGGTTCTTCTTCTTGTAGGTATTGTTGTTGTCCTTCCAACTATTGGTTGACATTGTTGCTATTGGCCATCAAATTTGGCGCCTTCCACGCATGCGCACTTCCTGCCTATGACTGGCATAAATAGGGGGCTCTAGTCATGGCTTAGCAGTGTGTTCGTCGCACCTGAAGATGTCGGCCAGTTGCGCTGATGAAATATTGTGGAGTTTTCACTATGACATCCGACATCTCGCCCGAGAACCGTATATACAGAAGGTAACATATCACCCATGAAAGGTTTGTTCAGTAAAATTTAATTATCTCTCTCACTAATGAAACTGTGTTGCTAAACGGGCTGAACTTTGCAGTTTGATGTTTTCCCTTAGTGGAAGTTGTCTTTATTGTTATTTATTCCAGTACTAAGATGAGTGGTATACTTTGGTGAAAGACAATGTTCTTAAACTGTTTTTAAAATTAAATATTTTTTAAAGACTGATCTGGTAGCTCAAGAAATCTTTTGTGGGTGAAATGATGGAGTGGGAACTAACTTTGGTACACCAGTGACAGTTCAATTACTTATGGTCATTTAATGTGCATGTTGAGATTGTTTTTTGTAAAAAACTGGAAAGAAATGTTTTCCATCATAATGAATTCAGCAAATATGAGATGGTAAATATACTGTTCAATTCATTTAACATCAAATATTCTTAATGATAAGTTAATTAAAATCATTTTCTCCTTATTAGACCTGGTATAAAAATAATTCCACCTGATAACATGATGATTGTGGAAGGATTATCAGCTATACTATTGTCCATTAAAACTGCAATACATGGGAGAATAGCAAATAACAAAAGTTTACATTTTGTATGTATGCAGTTTAGTAGGAAGCATGAATGATTAAAATTTTGGGTGATATAGGGGTATACAGGGTGGAACACTTTGTATGAAGAGCTGCATCCCCTGTCGGCAGCAATGGCTCTAACCTGGATGGGCCTCCGTTAAAACTGAGCCTGGATGACAGGTACGAGTATGTCATTCCGTGTTGCTTCAACTCTATGCTAGAGGTCATCAGTTGTACTGATGAATGGTTGTGTGCCAGTCTTTTGGCAACCCACGATGAGATATTTTCAATGGGTGAGAGATCTGGAGAATTTGCTGGCGAGGACAACAGTCAAATATCCTCCGTATTGAGGTAGGTCAGGAGAGCATGTGCAACCCACAATCTAGCATTATCTCATTGAAGGATAATGTCACAGAGACATCATAAGTAGGCCACAGCCATGGACTTTAAAACATCATAGATATAATATTCAATCTCCAAATTACTATTTAAGTGAACCAGAGGTGATCATGTTACGTACACGTTGGCACCACATACCACTGCAGAAGGTGTTAGGCCTGTTATTACAATGACAAATCCAATCTGGCAATGTTCAGTCTCCTCGGAGCCTCCACACATGGATATATCCAACATGATGCTGTACACAGAACTGGAACTGCTCTGTAAAGACAGTATTATTGAGCGCACCACTGTCGGGCATGCCTCTCTCTGCTGCTGTGTCAAGGGAAGTCACAACAATAACCACTCTGCTGATCATTCATGCTGCTCCAGATAACGTCACACTGCCCATGTGGACACTTATCACGCTGCAAAGAAGCCCGTTATATGACTTGAGGACTGTAGGATCCTTCGTGGCTGAACAAGCAATAAGTCTGTTCTCTTTGACTCTTAATGTGTGGGACCACAACATACTCAGACAACTTCACAACTAGGTCCTCCATGGAAGGTTGCCGATCTTATTAAAATCTTTCCTTACAGAGCAGTCATCGAATAGGAGACATGCTCTCAGACAGTTTTGCACAGGAAATTGGTGGCCCTTCAGGCAGCATTTTAAGTTTTACCCTCCTCTCCATGGTTACAAAAAGCATAACTGGCATCGTGAAGAGACCAGTAAAGACTTCACTGTGCTGATGATTAGATTATTTACTACTCCTCCTCCTATCTTTTATCCAGAGATTATCAATTACACAATATTAGTGAACTGGAACTGCATTTTAACAGCACCATTTTCCATTTTAATCATCATTTCATATTTGATCAAAGGCTCACATGGCTATATTTGTGTAATACTAGAATAGGAGCCCTTAAAGCTCTAGATGTTTCAAAGTGAATCTGTGGAAAGGCATGATATACAGACAGATCTTGTCTACAGTAATTTTAGAAAGCATTCACATGGTCCTGTCTAGAGTGTGAGTGTACCATTCATGATTCAGCCAAAAGTAAATTTGCCTAAAATGTTTATATTAGTCAGCACTCACACAGTTTTTATTTATCAGACTGGCAAGGGGAGCTTTCAGAACAAGCCCTATTTGTAGCCTTTGTGCCAAAGCTAGTTAGCAACCACACACTGTTGCTAATGTTACAGCACACCATTAAAAGGAAATTTGTCAAAGAGGCTTCAGTGTCCATCATCATTGCTCACACTCTGGCAGAGTGACTATTCTAGAACTGCCCACAAGTCACAAAGCTAGTAGGGATGTGGCCAAAACAACTTGTAACAGGGAACAACAAGTGCCCAGTGTTGGAGCAAGCAGTCACCTCGGCTGATACAGAGACCCAGGATAAAATTTTAAGTTACCTGTGTAGATATAGTTGAATACGTTAGATTTCGTGTATAAGCTCATATTACTTTGTGTTTAATTTATTAGAGGAAAACAGGTGGGTAGTTCTTGACAACTAAGCAGCTGGTGCGTAGAAAACAAACTAATGATAGCAGTGCACAGTACAGTTTATGTTACTAAAAGGAACATTATCAAGAATGAGAAATCCCACAGTCAGAATAAATTACCAACCTATGAAAAGAAAATAAGAGTATTGCTATCTCAGAATTAATATTGATGAAAAGCAAAACTTTCAGGCACATATAGAAATCATGTGCCAGAGAGGCATTAAAATCCAAAATACAGTAGCAACATTTGGCTAAAGAAGTTTTCATCTGCCACAAAGTGCAATGAAAAGTACCACAACACAATCTTACTAACTGTTAGGAGCTTGGACTCATAGAGCCAGAAAGGTAAAAACAGCACAGGCTGTATGGTAAGCACAGAGAAGTGTTCTCTGGCATCTGACAGGCACATGTAGAACAACACTGAGGTGCTGCCGATGGTATTAGGCTTGCTACCTCTAGACCTAGCAGTAGGAAAGAGGTGCACAATAGTGCCTCAAAAAGTGTGAATATGAATATGACAAGGTAAAGGAGATACTGGGCACAAGAACTGTAATGAGTAAGGAAAAAAAGGCATGCATTGATTGAGAACGGCAAGAAATCTGGTACAGGACAGAAACAGGGAGGACAACCTACCAGCTCCTTTCTAACATACAAGAAAGAACAAGAATGACATACTTCCTTCCGACCAAGGTATCTGTACACTACCTGTCTGAACATTGTCAGTATCCCAGCTACTTTCTAAAAATACAACACCACACCACAGATATTGGTACACTGTTGTCCAAAATTAAAGCAACAAACTGCTATTTCCCTTTCGCTAATTTACAATATAATCATACAAACTGTCAACAGATGTTCGTACGATCATCTTTTGCACGGAAGATGGCATTCCGGTAAACAGAAAACTATGCCAATGGTAACATCAGGGTTCTGTCAAACGGGGTAGTGTTTGTCGGGTAGTCCCACTTCCACAATCGCTGTGTACACAGCCGCAGACGGTGCAGTATGGCATAGAGAAGACGCTTACCAGATTCTCTGCAGTGCAGGGCCATAAGAAGAATGGAAGCAGGGCAGTCACAAACTGATGTGGTCTGATAGCTTAATGTGAATCATTCTTTTGTTTTTTGAATGTGTCAACAGTTCAGAGAGACCAAAACTGTATGCTGAATACCAGAGCAGGGCCAACCACGTGTGACGTCAGAAATTGGCAGAAATTGGCAACAGTTATTTGGCTGTAAGGGCACGATGGAACTGCCTTAGTATTGCACGGCAACTGGCATCTGATCTCACTGCATCCACTGGACATGTTGTATGAAGGCAAATGGGTACAGAAGGCTTCAGTAGAGTGACCTTAATTGTTGGAGATCTGCTGTATGTGTACCTCTGACGCATCTTCACACAAGGGAATATCTAAAATGCAGTCATCAACATGCCTCCTGGACAGTTGAACAGTAGGCTAATATACTTTTCACAGTGAGTCCCGATTTGGTATGGAGAGTGATTCTCAATAGATCTGCATCTGGAGGGAATGTGGAACACAATTTTCGGATCCAAACATTGTGGAAAGAGAGCAGTATCGAGGAGGATCCCTAATGGTGTGGGCAGGGAATCTGTTGACCACACGAACACCTGTTCATGAAATTGTATGGGTGAATCAGCAAGGTCTAACTGCTGTCAGGTTTCATGCCGAGATATTGGGACCTCATGTGCGGTTGCTTCAAGGTGCTGTGGCCCCAGACTTTGTATTGATGGATGATAATGATCAGTCTCATAGAGCACGGATTTTTTATGTTCTCTTGGAATTGGAAGATATTGCACACATGGCATGGCTTGCACGCTCTCCTGACTTGAATCCCATAGAGCATGCCTGGGATGCACTTGGGAGACGTGTTGCATCACGTCAGCGTCCACCAACCACTCTCCAAGCTTTGTGAGAAGCTCTGCAGGAACAATGGGTGTTTTGGCGTCAGTGTGAGATTGATGATATCATTTACAGCATTCCCTGCCATCAGGCCTATTTTGTTGCCAGAAGAACTCATACCCTATACTGACCACATTAACCAGTTGTGGAAGTGTGTGTGCAAATCCATTAAGGTGGAAAAAAGAAAGGACAGTTTTGTGTATCATTATGCATGTTGCAGTTGTTTACGTTTTGTATTATTTACATTCTTCCTACTTTACTATGACCTGTTCATACTGTTTTTGTGGCAAAATAAATGCAACTTTGCAAACTTTCCATTTGTTACTTTAATTTTGGACACCAGTGTAAATGTAGAGCAGTCGACACCACAGATCACCTTATCTGGGAATGTGCCATTAGACAAGGCGTTACAGACTAGGACAGGAACACATTTGAAAATGCAACGGTTTATAATAAGGAATGAGGAAATGTGGCATAAACTGAATTCACTAACAGCTAAGTTATCAGCTTATGAACTACAAGCCTACATGGTCGAGAGACAGACAAGAGGCTGTACATCATGATAACGAGGCGTGCCATGGCAGAACATCCACCTACACCCACCTTCTGGAAGGAGATGAGCCTCATGGAGGACCAGGAAGTATTTCCTGAGACGCTGACAACCATCTCCCAATCTCTACAACTTCACTGGCACAGCAGCGCAGCTCCTGTGAATCCTGAGTTGCATTTCAGAGCAGTGGGGGCTAACCATCCAGACAATGAGAAATCCAGTTTGCTTCTGATACCAAGTATAGTAGTTCAATGTAGTGTAGTTTGTGTAGTGTAGTGTAGTGTAGGGTAGTGTAGCGTAGCGTAGTGCTGTGTAGTGTAGTGTTGTATAGTAGTGTAGTCCATAATTATAAAATACGAAATTTGTAATCACCAATGCTGCATAGTCTAATAGACCAGTAGTGTGTGCCTTATGTATTCCAGATGAACAGATATCTGTATGCCAGATGGCCAAATGGTAGTATGTAGAATTTTTTATTTTTTAATTTTTTTAGTATTATTACTAATTTTTATGTAGATATTCTGTGTAGATGTTTTCCTCACTTAAACAGCATAATACTTAGTTTTTACTAACACTTGTGAAATTATGTTAAATATTTTGTGCTATATTCTTACCAAATAATGTTCAACATTTGGTCTGTCATTTTATATAGATGACAGACTAAAAGAAAGTAGCAAATAAATAATAATAATTATTATTATTAGTGTTTTAAATGAGCACTGTAATGACATAGTGATGTACACAGTTGGCTTTATGGGGACTAACTGGTTGTTCAGTTGATTTCCCAGACAACACCCTATTGAGTCTTCTGCCAGCATCATTGATGCTGAGTTATATTCAGTCTTCATGGTTCTCAAGCAGATTAAATGTGGTCATATGAATAGTTTCTTCATCTCGTCAGACACTCAATGCGTATTGTAGCAACTATTTCTAGTAGAGAATCTTGTCCAAACCAACATTATGCACTATTTTCTCAGCAGAAGTGGATTTAACAGGTGTCATTTTGTGGGGTGCAGGCACTTTGGAATTCACAGTAATAAAATTGCAGACACAGCAGCCAAGTAGGTTTGTGTTGAGAATTCAGTAGCATTATGTGAGTTCTCTGGTGAAAAGAACAGTCATGGGTATGTGGGAAAGAGAGTGGCTGTAAGCAAGTGAAAAACTTAAGAATGATTAACTGACCCATCCATATGGCATACTTCTATACAGTCCCTCAGATGGAGGAAGATAATTTTAGCTTGGCTTCATACAAGACATTGCCTTTTAACTCATGGCTACCTATTGTGTCATGAAGAGCTGTCAGAATGTGAGGACATGTGCTTGAACATGATGGATGACACACACACACACACACACACACACACACACACACACACAGAGAGAGAGAGAGAGAGAGAGAGAGAGAGAGAGATGCATATTTCTATATTTTACATTAATATACTTATTATTTTTAAATTATAATTTTACTTACCAAAAATTAACCTTTTGTATGTTTTAGGCTCAATTTATACCCAAGAGAGTATTGATTCAGGCATTTTTGGCATTTTTGTGGGCTACAGGAGTTGGCTATTCCCACAAGTTTTACCTGGAGGGATGGCCCCATGCAGCCTCGAAAATGGTGACATTGTCACACATTCTCAAAAAAGCCTGCCGATGTATTTTTGCGATGTGCACCATAACATGAATTTTTTATAAGGGAAGACTTCTGTGCAAAGTTCACAAACCGCATACATTCAGCAAACAGTCCACGGGTGTACTGCCGGTCCATAGTGTCCAATTGGCACAAGATTTCAGCATTCGGATATGTTGCCATCATCAGGTGCATTGACGAACTGAGCCCCTGAGGGTGCACAACCAACTTATATTCCCTCCCATCACAACCTATTCCTCCCACAGTCCATGGTGTTGGCAATTACAGAGACACTTGTGTCGGCATCTGTTGTAGCATCAGTGTAGTTGCTCTGTCCACCTTGGTTGCCAGATTGTTATGTTTCTTGAGCATCTTCTTAATTAGACTCAGTGCTGCTTTCCAAGCCTTGCTGACAACAATTCCTGTTGCTAATTATCCCTGATAGAAAATTTCGATAGCATCTGTAATGACACTGTCTCAATATTTGGAAGTCAGCACTAAAATCCTGGTACATTTGTATTCCATCACATGATTCTCTGACAGTCAGTGCTCTGTGAGTACCAACTTGTTGGGGTTCATTATTTGAGTGTGTCTCTGGTGTTCTCAGCATCGATCTCATTGGTATGCATTGTTTGTCCAATATTTATCTTGTCACATTTGCATGGAATCGGATACACTGAGGTGACAAAAGTTGTGGGATAGCGATATGCACATCTACAGATGGTGGTAATATCGTGTACACATGGTGTAAAAGGGCAGTGCTTTGGTGCATTTGTCATTTGTGCTCAGGTGATACATGTGATAATCTTTCCGACATGATTATGGCAGCACGATGGGAATTACCAGAGCTTGAACTCTGAATGGTATTTGGAGCTACATGCCTGGAAATTTCATTTCGGAAATTGTTAGGGAATTTAATACTCAAAGACCCACAGCATCAAGAGTGCGCCAAGAATACCAAATTTCAGGCATTACCTCTCACCACAGACAATGCAGTGATTAACGGCCTTCACTAAATGACTCAGAGCAGCAGCGTTTGCGTAGAGTTGTCAGTACTAACATACAAGCAATACCTGCATGAAATAACCACAGAAATAAATGTGAGTCATACGACGAACATATTGATTAGGACATTATCACAAAATTTGGTGTTGATGCGCTTTGGCAACAAACGACTGACACGAGTGCCTTTGATAACAGAATGACATTGCCTGCAGTGTCTCTCCTGCACTCATGACCATATTGGTAGGACCCTATTGTTGTTGTTGTTGTTGTTGTGGTGGTCTTCAGTCCTGAGACTGGTTTGATGCAGCTCTCCATGCTACTCTATCCTGTGCAAGCTTCTTCATCTCCCAGTACCTACTGCAACCTACATCCTTCTGAATCTGCTTAGTGTATTGATCTCTTGGTCTCCCTCTACGATTTTTACCCTCCACGCTGCCCTCCAATGCTAAATTTGTGATCCCTTGATGCCTCAAAACATGTCCTACCAACCGATCCCTTCTTCTAGTCAAGTTGTGCCACAAACTTCTCTTCTCCCCAATCCTATTCAATACCTCCTCATTAGTTACGTGATCTACCCACCTTATCTTCAGCATTCTTCTGTAGCACCACGTTTCGAAAGCTTCTATTCTCTTCTTTTCCAAACTGGTTATCGTCCATGTTTCACTTCCATACATGGCTACACTCCATACAAATACTTTCAGAAACGACTTCCTGACACTTAAAATCTATACTCGATGTTAACAAATTTCTCTTCTTCAGAAACGATTTCCTTGCCATTGCCAGTCTACATTTTATATCCTCTCTACTTCGACCATCATCAGTTATTTTACTCCCTAAATAGCAAAACTCCTTCACTACTTTAAGTGTCTCATTTCCTAATCTAATTCCCTCAGCATCACCCGATTTAATTTGACTGCATTCCATTATCCTCGTTTTGCTTTTGTTGATGTTCATCTTATATTCTCCTTTCAAGACACTGTCCATTCCGTTCAACTGCTCTTCCAAGTCCTTTGCTGTTTCTGACAGAATTACAATGTCATTGGCGAACCTCAAAGTTTTTACTACTTCTCCATGAATTTTAATACCTACTCCGAATTTTTCTTTTGTTTCCTTTACTGCTTGCTCAATATACAGATTGAACAACATCGGGGAGAGGCTGCAACCCTGTCTCACTCCTTTCCCAACCACTGCTTCCCTTTCATGCCCCTCGACTCTTATAACTACCATCTGGTTTCTGTACAAATTGTAAATAGCCTTTCGCTCCCTGTATTTTACCCCTGCCACCTTCAGAATTTGAAAGAGAGTATTCCAGTTAATGTTGTCAAAAGCTTTCTCTAAGTCTAAAAATGCTAGAAACGTAGGTTTGCCTTTTCTTAATCTTTCTTCTAAGATAAGTCGTAAGGTTAGTGTTGACTCGCGTGTTCCAACATTTCTACGGAATCCAAACTGATCTTCCCCGAGGTCCGCTTCTACCAGTTTTTCCATTCGTCTGTAAAGAATTCGCGTTAGTATTTTGCAGCTGTGACTTATTAAACTGATAGTTCGGTAATTTTCACATCTGTCAGTACCTGCTTTCTTTGGGATTGGAATTATTATATTCTTCTTGAAGTCTGTGGGGGGGGAGGGGGGGGGGGTAGGACCCTAGATGACTTGAAATCTGTGGCCTGATCAGATAAGTCGTGATCACAGTTGGTAAGAGCTGGTGGTAGGATTAGTGTGTGGTGCAGACCCAATAAAGGCATGGACCTAAGTTGTTAACAACGCACTGTGCAAGCTGGTGGTGGCTCCATAATGGTGTGGGCTGTGTTTGTATGGAATGGACTGGGCCCACTGATCCAACTGAACTGATGATTTGAGTGGAAATGGTTGAGTTCAGCTACTTGGGGACCGTTTGCAGTAAATCATGAACGTCGTGTTCCCAAACAACAAGGAATTTTTATGGATGACAATTGCCATGTCACCAGGCCACAAACATTCATAATTGGTTTGAAGAATGTGCTGAACAATTCACATGGTTCATTATTTTTGCAGTGGACTTCCAATGACATGTGGAGTCCATGCTACGTCGAGTTGCTGCACTACACTGTGCAAAAGGTGGTCTGACACAATATGAGGTATTCCATGACTTTAGTCGTCTCAGTGTGTACCCTGGCCTTCCGCAAACTGAGGTTGTCTTTCACACTCCCCATTCATTCATTCCTTCATTCATTCATATACAGAAGGGCAGTAATAAGGCTGCTATTGAGATCTCTAAAACGATTATTTTTGTCATAATCTCTACATATGTAGTACATTAAAGCATGAAATAAAAAAATCACCTAAAGCAGACTCAAAACACATAGCAAGACAGATGCATTCCAGCCTTTTATCAAATTAACTGTGCTTCTTATACAATATACTTGTTTTCCTAATATCAGAGCACTCTTACAACTGTTTTGTCTTTCACTCCATCTTTCCAGAGGAAGAAACTTCACTGTGATGTCATATGCAAGAAAACAACATATGCAGATACACATTAATATCATTGATGTCACAGTGCAGCTTTTTTATTTTGATTTATTTATTTACTGTAGGACCAAATTGAGGAGCAAATCTCAAAGGTCATGGAACGTGTCAGTACATGAAATTACAACATAAAAGTGATAACAGATAAAATAAAATGTTTATGAACCGAAAGAAAGTCAAGCCATAAGTTTTTAAGTAAACACAGTCAACAATATAACATAAGAGTCAGCTTAATTTTTCAAGGATCTCCTCAACAGAATAGAAGGAGTGACCTATGAGGAAACTCTCCAGTTTTGATTTGAAAGCATGTGGATTGCTGCTAAGATTTTTCAATTCTTATGGTAGATTATTGAAAATGGATACAGCAGTATACTGCACACCTTTCTGCACAAAAGTTAAGGAAGTGTGATCCAAATGCAAACTGGATTTCTGCCGAGTATTAACTGAGTGAAAGCTGCTAATTCTTGGGAATAAGCTGATATTATTAACAAGGGGGCAATGTCAAAATACCCAGACTACTGAACAGGGGTCAACAAGAGGTTTGCGAACTTACACTACTTATTTGTTGAACTGCCTGTTTCTGAGCCAAAAATATCCATTTAGAATGGGAAGTGTTACTCCAAAATATGTATCATATGACATACGTGAATGAAAATAAGCAAAGTAGACTAATTTTTGTGTCAAACGATCACTTACTTCAAATATTGTTTGAATAGTAAAAATGGCAGCATGAAGTGTTTGAACAAGAATTTTACTATCTATCTGAACACCTAGAAATTTGAACTGTTCAGTTTCACTAATCGTATATCCGTTCTGTGGAGTTAAAACAGTGGGTTTTGTGCAATTGTGTGTTAAAAACTGTAAAAACTGAGTCTTACTGTGATTTAAGGTTAGTTTATTTTCTACAAGCCATGAACTTATGTCATGCTATTTGAAACAGAGCCAGTGTTACACATTACATTCTTTACTACCATGTTAGTGTCATCAGCAAACGGAAATATTTTAGAATTACCCATAATACTAGAGGGCATATTATTTATACATAACGAACAGGAGTGGCCCCAACACTGATCCCTGGGGCACCCCTCATTTGACCGTACCCCACTCAGACCCCACATCACAGCCATTCTCATCACTGTGATCGACATTTTGCTGTCTGTTGTTAAAGTAAGAGGTGAACCAATTGTGAGCTGCTCCCCATATTCCGTAATGGTCCAACTTCTGGAGCAATATTTTGTGATCAACCCAATCAAACACCTTAGTTAAATCAAAAAATGTGCCTAGCATTCGAAAAAATTTTGTTTAATCCGTCCAGTACCTCGCAGAGAAAAGAGAATATAGCATTTTCAGTTGTTAAATGACTTCTAAAGCTGAACTGTACATTTGATAGCAATTGTATGATATAAAATGATCAATTATACTTAAATACACAGCCTTTTCAATAACTTTAGCAAACACTGATGGCATAGAAATAGGTCTAAAATTGTCTACATTATCCATTTCTCCCTTTTTATAAAGTGGCTTCACTACTGAATACTTTAATCACTCAGGAAACTGACCATTCTTAAAGGAAAAATTACAAATATGGCTAAGTACAGGGCTAACATGCGCAGCACAGTACTTTAATATTCTGCTAGTCATGCCATCATATCCATGAGAGTCCTTAGTCTTCAGTGATTTAATTATTGACTCAATCTCCACCTTGTCAGTATCACAGAGTATTATTTCAGACATTAATCTCGGAAACACATTTTCCAAGAGAGTTATATGATTCTCTATAGAAACTTAAGTTTTTATTTAATTCACCAGCAATGCTCTGAACATGATTGTTAAATACTGTATGATACTTCCATCACAACTGACTGTATGGTTTTAATTTTATCTTGTGAATTAGCTGTTCTGTTTGCATACCACATACTCTTTGCCTTCCTAATAACATTTTTAAACACCTTACAATACTGTTTGTAATGGGCTGCTGTAGCTTGATTGTGACTACTTCTAACATTTTGATATAATTCCCACTTTGTTCTACATGATATTCTTATCACACTAGTCAGCCACCCAGGCTGCCTTTTACTGCTAGTACCCCATTTTGAACGTTCTAATGGAAAGCAACTCTCAAAGATCATGAGGAATGTGTTAAGGAAAGCGTTATATTTGTCATCTACGTTATTGGCACTATAAATATCCTGCGACTCTTGTTCCTTCATAAGGTTTAAAAAACTCTCTATTGCCATTGGATTAGCTTTCCTACATAGTTTGTCATTATATGTGACATTTGTTTGAATAGAAAAGCCTTTTAGTGTTAAAATTTGTGCATCATGGTCTGAAAGGTCATTCACCCTTTAACTAACAGAATGCTCATCTAGTAGTGAGGAATGAATAAAAATATTGTCTATGGCTGTGCTACTGTTCCCTTGCACCCTGGTTGGAAAAAGCACAATCTACATGAGATCATATGAGTTTAGGAGGTCTGCTAACATCCTTGTTCTTGCACAGTCGTATACAAAATTAATATTGAAGTCACCACACACAACCAATTTCTGGTACTTCCTATAAAGTGAACCAAGAACCCTCTCTAGCTTGAACAGAAATGCTCTGAAGCAGAGTTAGGAGACCTATAAATGACAACAACAATTAGAAGTTTAGTTTCACTAAATTCAACAGCCCCTGCACAACATTCAAATATCTGTTCAGTGCAGTGCTGTGATACATCTACGGAGTCAAATGGAATACTGTTTTTTACGTACATGGCCACTCCCCCAGCCCGCAAGGAACTCCTTAAAAAAAGCCAGCTCTTTAAGCAGTCAGCTGACTCCAAAAGATAAAGCTGTGCTTCAAATTGTACATTGCTTAATAAAATAAGCTATTACAAAGATAGCAGACAGATTTTATCATTGGATCCATTTTTCTGTAATCCATATAAAATTGCGATTTTCATTTTGAACACTTATCTTTGCCCTTAAAATTATATGCATATTTCTGTTTGGTATATCATTAATTTAATGGCCTCAACAGTTGAATCAATAATGTCTCACTTGGGTAAGCTCTTTATCTGAGACCAGGGATCATTTAACAAAGCAGTTCAACTGTAATACTGTCTGAAATTGCCCAAATATACTGGGTAGAACAGAGAACCAACTTTTGGGCATGGCTACAATACTGCTCAATCGTTGCTATTGAGACAGATTTGGTGGTGTGGTTAGGACTAGGGACATATTAAAAACTGATAGAGTTCTCCATAATTTTTTTTTTTTAAAAAAAAGCATAGTGACCAGTGATAGTGAACCAGAATGATTGGTAATTCATTCCTTCAACATGACAATCTGCGGAACTAAGCCCCTTATTGTTATTAATGTGCAAACGAAAGCTGTAGGTGCTGTGGCCCAACACATGTGTTTTAAAGGAACAATTACATGACTTTAAATTCACATTAGTCTTCAATGAAACTTTTTCCTTGGTTTTGAATACATCTAGTATTAGCTTAATGTAGTATACCTGCAACTTCAAACAAACCTATATTACTTCTTTAGACATTTTTACCATGACGTCATGGGATGCTTCATGTGATTTTTCTTACACATGGTCTGTAATAAAGATATCTGTGTCCCATAACTTCACATCGTGTTTGACTTTCCGACAATACCTGCTGTTCTCTCTCTCTCTCTCTCTCTCTCTCTGCCTTGTCTAAACTTATTTGTTTCTTCACAAGGCACAGAAATATTTGTGCTCTCATTCCTACATAATTGTACCCATATTTTACAGTTTCACCTCTACTAATAACTTCTTCATTAAATTCAACTGCACCATGGATCAAATTCACTTTATATTCCACTCAGTCTATTTTTTCCCGGTATTTTCTCAGTCAGTCAGTCCCCAGTATAATATTAACATACAAATTAGGTATTACTAGAAAATCATGGTCTATTTGAATGATGCTCATTTCTCTTCTTGTATTGAACTGGATACATTCTATCATTTCACACATGTTCAGTATCTTGTATTCCCTGTGGTTTGCCTGTTGTGTCCATGTTCTGATGTTTCATTTCCCTTACTTCCCCACTGATTTTCAGGTGTGTTTTTCAATTTTATCATGCTTTTTGTGCTCTAGTAATCTTTCATTATTATTGCAGTCTCATTTGTCATGCTGCCCTTCTATAGGTACTTATCCAAAACACTTGGAATACCTTCTATGGGTAAAATTGAATCATTCCACTGCACGCTTGTCTTTCTCCACAGCTGCAGCTTTTAAATTTGCATCTTGCTTCTTTTTAACAGACTTCCTGTTTTAAGACCATATTAATACATTTTTCTCTGTATATACAAGGTGTACAATTTTGCTTCCGCCATTTTTTCCCAAAATTTGAGGCTTTAACGAAACAAATTGGTTACACATGTATCATTCTTCTTCATGAGATCGGAAATGTTGTTCAGCCAGGCCATGCGCCATTGATCTAAACTGGTGATAGTGAGAGGGAGCAATGTCTGGAGAATGTGTTGGGTGGGGTAGGACTTCCCATTTTAAAGTTTCCATGTATGTTTTGACCTCTTTTGCAACGTGGGGTCGAGCATTGTCATGCTGCAAAATCATTTTTTCGTGCCTCTCACTGTATTGCGGCCATTTCTATTTTAGTGCTATGCTCAAACACATTAATTGCATTCGATAATGAGCACCTGTGATTGTTTCACTTGGTTTTAAAACCTCATGGTACATGACGCTGAGCTGGTCGCACCAAATGCAGAGCATGATCTTGGAGCCATGAATATTTGGTTTGGCTGTCGACGTGGAAGCATGGTTAGGATATCCCCATGATTTTTTGCATTTAGGGTTACCATAATGAACCCATTTTTTGTTCCTGGTCACAATCCGAAGCAGAAATCCCTTCCATTTTTGCCTCTGAAGCAACTGATCTCAAACACACAAATGACGTTCAATGTCTCTTGGTTTCAGCTCACACAGGACCCAAGATCCTTCTTTCTGAATCATGCCCATAGCTTTGAGAGCATTCGAAGAGACTCAGCCGCTGTTTTCTTCGTACTGAAACAAAATAGTAACAGCTCCCACAAATGACGAGAATTAGGCTTGTAAACTGACATTTTCAATCAAGAACTACTTTATGGTGCATACACAAATCAACTAATGTTTGAATGAGGTTATGTTGACCAAGATCCTAGCTAACTGCCTGACGTCTGCGATCTGTTTCTTTCGACCACTACTTACCGTTATCACCACCTATTGGCAAACGGTGGAAGCAAAGTTGTACATCTGCAGGACTGCATGCATGTATTACAAAACAAAATATTCTTCCTTCACTTCATCATTTTCTTCCCCACAGTCATATCCATTGTTTCAAGTGAAGAGGATCTATTTTACACTCCCCAAAGTGCCTGCAACTTGTTGAGCAGATATTGTAACACTCTTTCTATTGATTTACATACAGCTATACACTTTGTATACATCATAAATTTGTTGTATTTACTCATGACTGCCAACTACTCATCCTAATCATTTATTATATCAGTTTCCCATCTAGTGGCTAGCGTTGCTGCCTCCAGATCATGGGGTACCGGGTTCGATTCCCTGCCGGGTTGGGGATTTTTCTCTGCCTGGGGACTGAGCGTTTGTGTTGTTCTCATCATTTCTTCTTCTTCAACTTATCATCATCATCATCATCATCATCATCATCATCATCCGTGACAGTAGCTAGATTGGAGTGTGTAAAAATTGGACTGTGTAAAAATTGGGACTTCATATGGGCACTGATGACCACACAGTTGAGGCCCCTGGCTAGATTGGATTGTGTAAAAATTGGACTGTGAAAAAATTGGGACTTCATATGGGCACTGATGACCGCACACTTGAGGCCTCCCCCTCCCAACCCAACTATCATCATCACCATCATCATCATCATCATTATCATCATCATGTTTCCCATACTTGATAATTGGTTAGAAATTACCTCGTAATTATTCTCCAGTACCGTGAAACAATGTCATTCTCCATAGGTGAGTGACGGGCACTGTTGACTGTCAGGTGGAGAACCCATGTTTGAAATCTGGTTCTGTTAGTGATTTTCCCTTGGTGGGAGGAGTGGAACAGGGTGCACTCAATCTTGTGATTCCAATTGAGGAGCTACTTGACCGAGTAGTAACTCACAAAAACTGACATCGGATGGGATAGTTGTGTGCTGACCCCATGTCCCTCCGTACTGCACCCAGTGATACCATTGGCTGAGAATGACGTGGTGGTCAGTCAGTACTGATGGGCCTGTCAGGACTTGTGGATGGAAATTACCTTTACTGTGAAATAATCATTGCTGAATGATACGAAGCCATCTCTTAACCTTAAGTCGTGAGAACTGTCTTGAAATATTTGAACATTCATGGATTTAGACCAGCTTTTAATATTAAGGCTTCAGTTCTTTGTTGCCAGTTGCAACGGAGGGTCATATTTTGCTTTCTTCCTCACAGTGTCATGCTACATATTAACAATTACAGTAGTGTGAAACGTATACCATGTGAAACACAATACACGGTTGGTATCAAAGTCTTTTGGTATTACATTCCAATGACAAGAGTTAGACGAATGTTCCTATGAGGATTTCTTATAGACTTGAGGTTATCATATGATGGGATGGAATTGTGGAAGATGATGGTAATGCAGAAATTTCCAGGTGTGGCAAGAGTTTATAACGCACTGAATTGTTGATAAAACTGTAAAGCCTAGCTGAAGTAGTAACAGTTACTAATAAACGGCATGGCAACCAAAAACAGTCACATGGGCTATGGAAACAAGTGAAATAAAACAATGGAAATTCCAGATCGAAATATCAAGTATATTAGAGAAAGAACGGATTGAAACTCGTTGTAAAGATGAAATGTTGAGTTGCAGATAGTCACAACAAAAAGACTGTTAGATATTAAGTTTTCAGCCAAAGCCACCACTGATCCAATAGTTCAATAAAAGCTCACCCGTCTTGTCATCTACTAGAACCTATAAACACTGAAGAGATATGTATTTCACAGAGTAATATCAGGGTCGTGGGGTTTGGAGGGGATCTGAGTGTCAGAGGGCGTAAGACCATTGCTTAGTATACCCGAAGATGTGTGTGGCAGTAAGTTGTTGAAGTATTATGTGCAAATGAAATTATCAGCTCTGATAGAAATCTGAAACCGAAACTTCAACTTAAAAGCTAACCGTGGTCTGTGATACTAACTGGTAGATGAATATCAGAAGGTGGCTTCAGTTATAAAGTAAGCTGTGGCTTAATACACTCCTGGAAATGGAAAAAAGAACACATTGACACCGGTGTGTCAGACCCACCATACTTGCTCCGGACACTGCGAGAGGGCTGTACAAGCAATGATCACATGCACGGCACAGCGGACACACCAGGAACCGCGGTGTTGGCCGTCGAATGGCGCAAGCTGCGCAGCATTTGTGCACCGCCGCGGTCAGTGTCAGCCAGTTTGCCGTGGCATACGGAGCTCCATCGCAGTCTTTAACACTGGTAGCATGCCGCGACAGCGTGGACGTGAACCGTATGTGCAGTTGACGGACTTTGAGCGAGGGCGTATAGTGGGCATGCGGGAGGCCAGGTGGACGTACCGCCGAATTGCTCAACACGTGGGGCGTGAGGTCTCCACAGTACATCGATGTTGTCGCCAGTGGTCGGCGGAAGGTGCACATGCCCGTCGACCTGGGACCGGACCGCAGCGACGCACGGATGCACGCCAAGACCGTAGGATCCTACGCAGTGCCGTAGGGGACTGCACCGCCACTTCCCAGCAAATTAGGGACACTGTTGCTCCTGGGGTATCGGCGAGGACCATTCGCAACCGTCTCCATGAAGCTGGGCTACGGTCCCGCACACCGTTAGGCCGTCTTCCGCTCACGCCCCGACATCGTGCAGCCCGCCTCCAGTGGTGTTGCGACAGGCGTGAATGGAGGGACAAATGGAGACGTGTCGTCTTCAGCGATGAGAGTCGCTTCTGCCTTGGTGCCAATGATGGTCGTATGCGTGTTTGGCGCCGTGCAGGTGAGCGCCACAATCAGGACTGCATACGACCGAGGCACACAGGGCCAACACCCGGCATCATGGTGTGGGGAGCGATCTCCTACACTGGCCGTACACCACTGATGATCGTCGAGGGGACACTGAATAGTGCACGGTACATCCAAACCGTCATCGAACCCATCGTTCTACCATTCCTAGACCGGCAAGGGAACTTACTGTTCCAACAGGACAATGCACGTCCGCATGTATCCCGTGCCACCCAACGTGCTCTAGAAGGTGTAAGTCAACTACCCTGGCCAGCAAGATCTCTGGATCTGTCCCCCATTGAGCATGTTTGGGACTGGATGAAGCGTCGTCTCACGCGGTCTGCACGTCCAGCACGAACGCTGGTCCAACTGAGGCGCCAGGTGGAAATGGCATGGCAAGCCGTTCCACAGGACTACATCCAGCATCTCTACGATCGTCTCCATGGGAGAATAGCAGCCTGCATTGCTGCGAAAGGTGGATATACACTGTACTAGTGCCGACATTGTGCATGCTCTGTTGCCTGTGTCTATGTGCCTGTGGTTCTGTCAGTGTGATCATGTGATGTATCTGACCCCAGAAATGTGTCAATAAAGTTTCCCCTTCCTGGGACAATGAATTCACGGTGTTCTTATTTCAATTTCCAGGAGTGTATTTAATGGTGCAGACTATCATATTTTGTTAAACATGGTGAAGTTTTTACTATGTTTGAATGAATTAGTTTTAGCATTTATGATGCCAAAATATTTTATGTTACAAGAGGGGAAAAGAAACCAAAACAGTAGGCTGGTAAAGTTTAGCTTGATTGTATGAGCACATACTTAGCTAGCAGTTGTGCCTGCCTGATACTTTGTTATACATCGCTAGTTCAGAGTTAATGTATCCTGAGAACTAAACTAGTGTATTGTGTTTTACAAGAAATTATACCTACCTCGCATCACAAGTAGAGAGTTATTTTGATTGATTTGGTTGATTTTTTTTATTGGTCCACTTATATCATACAGCACAAATTGTACAATTGATATTGGACAGACCAAAGAAAAGTTGATGCAGTACATAATCTTAACAAATAATAGCAAATTAAAGTTAGGTACATATTCCTACAATTTAATTTTTAGGTAACTTGTTTTGTTACATATTCAGGAATTCTTTTACAGAATAGAAACAGTGCTTTCTTAGAAATCCCTTTTGTTCAATTTTAAATTCTGGATACGTAGCAAGTTTTACTTTCTCCGGTATCTTATTGTGTAGTATTACACCAGTGTTAATTATGCTCCTCTGATACACTGCAGTTCTGTGATATTTTTGATGAATATTTGATTTCCCTCTGGTACAATAGTTGGGTACATTTTTGTTTTGTAGTAGTTTCCCTGTTTTCAAGAGGTAGTCCCTAGTGAACAGGATAGTTCCATAAATGAGCAAGCTTGGAACATTCAGAACACCAATCTCAGTAAAATGAGATTTACAGGACTCCATCTATTAAGGCCACAAATTGTTCTTAGAGCTTTGTGTTGAGTGTCCCCAGAAAATGATCCTGTTTACATAGTGTAAGTTTTAATTGCACATTTGTTCTTTCTGCAATGAGTATAGGGGAAATTTACATTGAAATTACCACTGACTGTAATTGTTTCTGTCTTTGACATTAATATACATTTTTCTTACTGTTTTTCTTCAATCGTGTCTTCATGATGTTTACATATTTGACATCATTATTTCCATATGTAGATTTGTAGGCTATTGGACTGAAAACATTTACAGCTAGCTCACGCATCTGTAATGATGAAAGAAGTTCAGAAAAGGCACCCAACATGATAAAGATTAATATGAATAATGTGCACCACACTTACAGAATTCACCAATGTTGACTTGGTCCACTGGGCATTTTTTTGCTGCCAAATAGTGAACGTTTAAGGGATGTGGTCACTGCTGAATGCATTTTGGTATAGAGAAAATAGGCTTCTGAGATATTGGCACGTCAGTGTCACAAGTGCTCTTTTACTACAATCTCGGAACATAACAATGGACCATCACATCATCAGAGTGTGGAGATCTGGACTCGACCACTCCAGTTGTGAGGAAAGTACAGAGCTGTAGAAACACTCAACATCAAGGTGTTCTTTTTGCTGCATCCCAGTTGTATTAGGTGTACATAAGCTTTCTTGGACACACTCTTTTCTTCCTAGCATCTGGGGATACAAAAAGCTGCTAAAATTTTTACCAAGTATGGTGAATTTGCACGGAGTATTAAGAACCAACCAACAGAAATAGTTCGTTTTTGTAGTCCTGAGAAAACAACTCCGAAAATCAATGCCTTACTAGCAAATATATGTTTCTTATTGTTGAATTTGAAGGTGGACTATTTTCATAAGCTGTCACTCTGTATTCGGAAAAATTCTGAGGTAAACCTGGTACATTGTATCCAGCCAGAAGAGTACAAGGCAGGATCCTCATTTTAGGAACAACTACTTTCCAACAGACCACCTAGCTCCACACCTGAACATTCAAATAAGAAGTATCTTAAAGTGTTTGATTTTTAGATGAAATTATGTTAAAAATAAAATGAAAACTGTGGGCAGCGAGTTGATAAAGTGAGCATTGTTCTTTCTGATGTTTAGAACACTAGGACCTCAGAACCCATTGCTGTTCTTCATGCATCTCAAAGTAAGATGCTATGTACTAAACACAGTGTGTGATTGGTCCAAGATCACTAGTGAGGAGTGAATATGTCTAGACCCAGCAATAAGACATAACTCGGGCAAAGGTGTATTTTGAGGTATGACTGTGAACATACCATTGTCGTTGTTTGAGTGCTGATTACTAAGGAGGACAGATGGAACTGGCTTAAACTATGATATTTCAGTTGGCCCCATGGGAAGTGGATCTAAGATATTTTGCAGCTTGAGACACAGCACCTGGTCACATTAAGATCCCTTACACAGTGTTATGGTACTTGACAGTTTGCTCTAAACAACACTCTCCTTCCACTTTTCAAGTTGTTGCTGTTCATCTAATGTTGGCTTCACTCGGAGTTTATTGAAATCCTTGGAGTAAATTGTGAATAGTTGTGTATGTTCTCATTTCTTGAGAGCTTCTTAGTCACTTTCGGTGTAGGTTAAGAAGATACCATTCTGTCATTAATAACTGGACTCTTGTTATACACAAGATTATCTTATGCTGATATCACCTTATAAGAATCTCTTCCAGTTTTGATAAGGTTTAAATTCTACTAGGAAGGAAGGAAACAAGAAAAACGAGTAGAATGTAACATCTCTGCAGTAATGCAGTCCTCACAGGCATATTAAATTTTTATTTGTTCAGGGACAACGAAAGTAACCAGTCTTTTTGAAGAAACGAATATGACATTCATGTGAAGTGATTTAGAAATGCCAAATACAACAGACTCACATCAACAAAAGTCTTACATATCTCTTTATTTCGAATTTCAAGGCACAGAAAACAAAAATTTGCACTGAGGCATCTGTATATATTTGTCTGCAATGTCTGGAGATCAATAAATTAAAAAAAAAAAAAACAACGTAAACAATGATGTAGCAAAAAAAAAAAAAATCATCATCTTTTTTTTTTTTTCACAGTACTCCCGAGCAACATCTGTACATGGTAGAGTGTGCCACTGCACAGATATAGGCTTGACTCTGTCATGGCATACCATCAGTGAGATGGAACTGGTATAAATTGTGATACATTCAATTGGCCCGTCTTAGATGTGGGAAATGAATTTGACACTGTTTGCAGCTTGAGACAAAACACTGGATCATATTCAGATCCATTACACAATGTCCAAATTGTCCCTATCTTCAATGGTGATTCAGTGTAAGTCATGCAGAGTTCATGATCATTGTCAACCCTTAAAAATAATTTGTTTCAATGAGTCCCACACAGGTTCGTTTAATCTCATGTTCGGGGAATAGGTAGGCTACTCCAATCTGTTGATTCTTGCATGCTGACAGGTCATGTTCATGAAAACAAGCATGATGAGCACACAAGTTATCAACTGTCAAGATGAAATTTTCACCCAAGTGTTGGTTGCAGAACCTTGTTCCTGTACTGTAAAGCTGAGGAATTGCCCTCAAACATGAGAGATATGGTACAGTGGCCCCATTTAATGCTATCCTAGAACATCACTCCACTACCACCTTGTTGCACATGTGATATACAGTATTGCTGGTGTTCAATCTACCAGGTTGCCTTCAAACATATTGTCAGTGTACACACACATCATAATTTACCCTATAAACATCACCCAGTTGTGGTGTGCGATGTGTGCCCGCCATGGTCTTTGGGAATGGAGATTCTCATCATGCATTTGTTTCCTAATAGTTTGATGTGATACATGACATCCTGTAGCCTCTCTGAATGCCAAATTCAGTTCTAGAGCACTCAGCCTGCAGTTCCGCTGACTTAAAAGTTGTAGATATCAGTCATCCCATGCACCTGTCAAATGTGGAACTGATTTTGTGACTGCACCATGTCAAGAAAATTCCCTGGTTAACAATCATTCTGCCCATAATGTGAAGAAGTTGACCTGATGATCGATTGTCCTTCATGATGTGGTGGATGTTCACTCCACTGTTCCGCAGACATCTTTAATACGTCCCTTCTGGTGCTTTACTTTCAACTGAAATGCTCCAATTAATTTTAATTTGGCATTTTACTTGTAGATGATGCTTATGGTAACACTGTGTGTGTGTGTGTGTGTTTTTTTTTTTTTTTTTTTTTTTTTTTTTTACAAACAGTGTCAGGGGTGGCCTTCCTATTGGTACAGGAACAGGTAAAATAGCAACACACCTGAACAGTGTATTGGGGTGATGAAACACTTTTGTTAATGTGTGTATATGAGGACAGTTAGTCTGAGATTTGAGGCCTGTGTATTACAGTGAGGTGCCAGTCTCTCAACTGTTGCACCCATCACTTAGTAATTGTATTTGGAGGCACATCTTTTGAGAAGGCCATGGGTGTCACCCCCCCCCCCCCCCCCCAAAGCACTTCTTTCAGGCTTTGCACAATTTCCCTCTTCCCACTGTCAGTTTACTATCTTCGCACAAACTGAACAATACTGTGTACATTAATAAGGAACTATTTGTCATAGTGTATTAGTACCTGATTTCTTTAATCTTTGTTACAAATTTATTCATAATCAATGAACTCAGTATCAGTGGCCAAGCAGCTTACTGTAGGTGTGTTCTTGTACTTTGTCAGAAAATGTCATGTGGAAGGTCTGACACAAAATAAACTAGACTGATGATGTAAATTTGTGTACTTACCAAATACATTCAGGTAGTAGTAGTTGTGATCAAAACGGGACCGATTTAAATTGACAGCTCTCTGCATTAATTCCTTTCACTGCTCAAAATATTTCTACATGAAATTTTCCATTATGCTGTTGAGGAACACTCTTTCACTCTCAGATGGAGTGCAAGAACACATCTGTTGTAAACTACTCATCTGCTACCATTGAGAAAATTTTTATGAAACTTGTCACAGAGATAGGCTAAACCCAAGATCAACAAATAGTCACACACAAATACTCCATGGCAAATAGTTTCTTGTTAGCAAGAGCAGTCTCATTTCTCTTGTGCCAGTATACTGCATTTTGTGTCATTGATGTCTTGTTGAGCTATTTTGAGCATGGGAGCAATCTCCTCAAGGTAGTCTTCAACATGTGATGTGTTCATAATTTCCACGGAGAATTAATCTCTGTGGGAAGAGTTGTGAATATTTTTTATTGCAATAGTGGTGTTTCAGTTAGCTGATATATGGGAGACTTGACAAGTGACCAGACAAAACTGGTTTCAAATTTTTGAGTGATTCAGTTCTGTGTATTTTTCGTAATGCATGTGTTTTTAATATTCTGCTACTTAGAAAAATGGCAGTTGCTCTGAATTTAAAGTGGTAATAATAGTAATAATTTTTTGAAGTATCTGCCTCCTTGATTTCATAAAAATCTAAAAGTTGCATTTTTGCCACACCTTAGACTACTGAAAGCACAGTCCCACAAAACTACAAATTTTTAAGGTGGATCAGCCAACGAGCATGGGAAGTAAAGATAAATAGACATAATTAGTCCTGCAGTGTGAAGCTGTTGCGTACTAACATATGGTTTTTTTTTTCAGCAAAATACTGTAGCTAAATTTCTTATATTTCATCTTTTACAGGATGGTTCCAAAAATGATAGAGAGGTGTTAAACCTATATGATGCTGCATCTGCAAACCAAAAACGAATGAATGCAGATCCATTTGAAGTAATGCTTATAAATATGGGTTATCGTATCCAGGCGATGCGGGGTGGAAATTCAGAGTCTAGTAATGAGGGAGATCATCCCACAATTAATTGCCGGCCAAGTTAACAGTAGTAGATTGCATGTGGCAGTGTAATGATTGAATGTTCCCTCAAACCAAAGTATTAGTTGTTGGGAACTGTTGGAAAAGCTGAACTTATACTAAACTGATAGAATTGTATTATACATTATGCACATATTTTTAATATTTGTGAGATATTTAATTGCACGAATAGTGTAATGATATAAAGTGTGTATTTGTATAGACTTTCGAGAGTCTACATTTTGCATTGTGGCATTTATGCTTGAGAATATTTTGAAGAGGTATCATGAGTGTTCGTATCTACATAAAAATATTTATTAAAAATGTTTGAGAAGTGAACAAGCAATTTCTTTTAATATTTTTGTGTGCTTGATGTAAAGTTGTCTGAAATTTAGAAATTTCATTGAAATTATGTTAGCACAAACCCTGTAGATATGTATATGTTGTTGTTTCATTAAAGGTAATTGATACTTCATGAATGACAGAGAGAGCATCAGGAGTTCCTGTTTTCTAGCCATCTCTTGCATATGATAGATCATAATTTCATAAAAAAAATCATTTTCTCCCCAATGCAGCTGGCGGAAAACCTGTTGTGGAAATTAATGATTTAATTCACCTACAAGAAGCAAAGGAGTTGGTGAAGTTATAACCAAGACAGATCGATGCAGTGAGGATTACAGTATTATTTGCAGTTATACAGAATGGGTAATTTTGGATTTGGGGTCACAAACGCATACAAGGAACATGGAAAAATTTTAAACTGCCTTAAAAATTCTTGGCCATAAACATATCAGGTAAATTTAATAAGTTGTTACTAGGTCTTTACCAGATCTTGTCAATTACTAGGTGCAAAATACCTTTATGTGTAACTGTACTCTTGGAGACTGAACATGTATGTGATGTTTTTATTTATTATTTGTGTATATGTTTTTTCTGTTTGCTGAGGAAAACATGTAAGAATACTGATCAAAATATGTTGTCCTTGAATTCTCTACTTACTGTTTCTATTATTTTGTGTTGTCATTGTCATCAGCACCCAAAAACAGGTGTCAGGTATAATTTTGATACACTGTGTTTTATTATGTTGTGTAAATTATGTTACATACACCCAGTTATGTTATACGCATCCAGTGCGAGGAGATCTTCATGTACGTGTAACATATCAGTAAAAAAATATATAGTACACATTTACAAAACACTACATGATAATATTTCCACAGATAATACATGAGGTGGTCCTGCAGGATGATTAAAAAACTTGGACATAATTTAAAAATCATACCACAAACATTTGAATGTGTAAATAAGACAGATGTTAGGCTATTGTAGCCAAGCATTGATGAAACAAAAACGGTTAAAAGTATTACTTATACATATTGCATTACTGCACTGAAACAATGTCGAAGAAGCCAAGTATTTCATAGTATTCTTGTTATGTGATCCAGTTAATAATTTGTCAACAAAAATAATCAATTTTTGAGAATATATCATTATTGGATAGATCAAACAATCTACTCACCTAGCTGCAGCAGAAGAAAACTCATATAAAGGTTAAAGAAACATGCAAGCTTGAGCCACTGGCTGCTTCTTCTGACAGAAGGGTTGAAGGGGGAGGATGAGTGATGAAGTAAAAGGACTGATAAGGCTTAGGAAATTAGGAGAGTTCAGAAAAGTCACCCAGAACCCCAGGTCATCAGAGACTTGCCACATGGTAAGTCTCCCCTAAGACTATGTTCTGGGTGATTTTTCCAAAGTATATTCATTGTGAGGTTAAATATCACTTTTTATATGTTTGCTTTCAAACAAAAATATTTTGGTGAAGGATTCTACATCTGCATACATACCATATTTACTCGAATCTAAGCCGCACTCGAATCTAAGCCGCACCTGAAAAATGAGACTCGAAATCAAGGGGAAAATAAAATTCCCGAATCTAAGCCGCACCTGAAATTCGAGACTCGAAATTCAAGGAGAGAGAAAAGTTTTAGGCCGCACCTCCAAATCGAAACGAAGTTGGTCCATTGCAATATGAGACACAATTTAGGTTGAATGAATGACAATACAGCTACAGTAGTGTGGTTTGAATCGTAAGCTTAGCAGTTAAGCTTTACCAGGTAGCTATTGATATTCGTCAGGCGCTCAGTCCGTATTTATACGGGTACCCTTCCTTTTTACGTGCTTCGTCTGGTTTGAATTGATTGCTTATTTTTCTTTGATCCGATAAGTGCCATTCTCTTTGTTATAGGTGTTTATGTCACTCTAAGCTGAAAATGCATTAATGTACTGTGTCATGCATTGTTTGTCGCATTCTGATAATGAGTGTTTATGGCCTGTCACCGCTCGCGGCATGGCTTGCTTTTGTGCACGCTACCACCTCTTACAATTAAAAAAAAAAAGGCAAGAGACTGCTATTTGTTGTTACTTACACTGCTGCTTTCTTTGATAATGATCAACAAGAACCAAATAATTGACTGCGTATGATAGAAGATGTTCTGAACGAGAATTTAGGGAAAATTTTTCTCCATTTGAAAATTTTTCTCCATTTGAAAATTTTTGCACATGCCTCTTCAGTACATTACATTCTGCACAGAAATTAGTCATCTTGTATTTAAAAATCTAGTCAATTGCCGTGGTTCATTTCTGACTGTATCACTATTAGGCATAAGAAAAACACGTATATATACATGACATGATATGTATATTCTTCAGCGTTTGCTGTTGTCTCACTCTAGTTTTGTAGTTTATTAGGCAGACAGGATTTAAATGAGATAGCAGCAAACCCGAAAGAATACATGGCAAAATGTTAATATTTGTATTATTCTTATGGTGCAAAGAATACTTGCATGTGATTCACAATTCATAAAAGTTCCTATTAGCAACCATCTCTTCTCACAGGTAGGAAAAAATTCAGAACGAAGAGTTGGCCATACTGACGAACATCCAAAACAGTCTAGCCAGTCGGATTTTCGTAGTACATTGAAATGCTGCTACATTCGAAGATGAACAATACGGAATTTGTATTTACTTCATTGGATAATGTATGAAAATGCAGTGGTCGAAACTCGGGGCGGAGAAAAAAAGCTTATCTTCCACCTTTTTTTAAAATTTATTTACTGATGCAGAGGATTTGGCGCCAGTATTTATCTTTGTGCCTACAAAGCATGCCTGTATAGCGCTACATATATTCGATGGCAGAAGTTAGTGTAACGGCACCTACCAACATTTTTCAGAACTTCCACTTACTTTGCACTTGATTCTAAGCCGCAGGCGGTTTTTTGGATTACAAAAACCGGAAAAAAAGTGCGACTTAGATTCGAGTAAATACGGTATCCCGCAAGCCGCCATACAGTACATGGTGGAGTGTACCATGTATCAGTGCTGTTCATTCCATTTCTTGTTCCTCTTGTAAATGGAACAATGGAAAAACCCACTCTGTATATGCTTCCATATGGGCCCTGGTTTCTTATATCTCGACTCTATGGTCCTTAAACAGGATGTATGTCGATGGTGGTAGGATTTATCTCCACTGTGTCACAAATGCTGGTTCTCTAAACTTCCTCATGAAAAGAACTTACTCTTCCCTCCTGAGATTCCCATTTGAGTTTAAGGAATATTTTTTAAATGCTTGCATGTTGATTGAAGCTATTGGTAACAAATCTAGCTGAATACGTATAAATTGCTTTGATATCATCTTTTAATTTGACCTATTGGTGATCCCAAACACTTGAGAATGTGTCACAGAAGTGCTCTGTTCTCTGCCTCCTTTATAGATGTGTTATACATTAGTAGAATTCTCCCTGTAGACTGAAATCAACATCTGTCTTCCCTACAACATACATTACATACTCATTCCATTTCGTGTCACTTTGCAGTGTTATGCCTAAATATTTAATTGATATGACAGTGTCAAGCAAGTGTACCAGTAATATTTTATTTAAACATTATGAGATTAATTCTACTTTAAGCAAACATAATTTTCTTCCCCGCCGGCCAGAGTGGCCAAGCGGTTCTAGGCGCTACAGTTTGGAACCGCGTGACCACTGTGGTCTCAGGCTCGAATCCTGCCTCGGTGCACCTAAGGAGGCTAGTTTGGTTTAAGTAGTTCTATGTTCTAGGGGACTGATGCCCTCAGTCGTTAAGTCCCATAGTGCTCAGAGCCATTTGAACAATTTGAATTTTCTCCCCCCCCCCCTCCTCCCCCCCTCTCCTCATCCATATATGTTTCGGTGGAGTTTCACCATTTTCAGTGGGTTGATTATATTGTTGCTAATGTAGCCATTGGTCATCTGAAGTACAACTGATATTTTGATACTGTTTGTCATCTGCAGTTTTTGAAATTTTTTGGATTCCAGGTTGTCATGTTTTATAAACAGTGACAATGTGTTCATTTATGATTACAGTTCCATGGGGGACCATGTGAGAACTGTTTATGAAATTTTTCGTATGCAGTAATACAGTGTGTGTTTAATGAGTACAGTTTCATAGAATCATAACAGCATGAAACAACAAAAATTGCAAATTACAGACTATACCAAAATGTCAGCTGTGCAGCAAATGAGGAGACACCTATATGAGCAACAATATGTCCCATTAATAAAATACAATAAAATTGCTGAAGACAGTGAAACTTCATCAAAACAAATGTGGTTGAAAAATAAGAAAAATTGTGTTTGCTCATGGGAGAATCCTTCTTCAAAACAAATTTAAAAAGTAAGAAGCATAAAGCTATGCTGTAGTTGTGAACATAGTGGCATTTTGTTTCTGTAGCTGCTGTTCGTGTTTGCTTTTTTATAGAGAAGAGAAAACTGGAAAGGAAATGACATAAAATGACCTTTAGCTATTAAAAAACTGACAAGGGGATGACATGTGGTGGGGGATGTGCATCAGAGAACAGACTGAGTAGTGTTGTTGTTTTAAGGTACCAGTTATCTGATTGTAGTGCACATTGGTGGACCTATGTTCAGAAAAGTTATCCCTGAAAATTGGATAAGTTTGCCATCCATTAAAGCAGGTTTGATCCTTGAAATATTATTATCGCCCAGCACATAAGGTCCAAATTTGCACTGTGAGATGGGGGATTGATATTGGTTAAAAGTGAGTTTTTCTTTTTTATTCTTGCTTTACTTTCTGTTTTGATAACAGGTAATAATCACCTTCATAATCTATAAATCATATGACAAAGAGAGAAAATATAGTTGATTTGATTTTTTAGTATGCCTTAGGCAATACAGATTTGATAATTGTGATATGATTTGCAATTTTCAGGGTATAGTGGTCATATAAACATTGGTAACATAATTGTTCTTGCACCATGAAGGACACATCATAGCAGTGCCATTTGATTTATAATACTTTTAAGGCCAACTAATTTAATTAACAATCTGAAATATTTTTGTTTCATCCATACCCTACGTACTATAACATGTTCCAAAAGGCAAGTGAGCTTAAAATCCAATAAATTAGTAATGGGATTTTAATTGCAACTTTATGTTTAGAAATTGCATGTAAGTTCTGAAGCAGTACAGGTGCACATCAAATTTCCTTAGTCACATTTTTAACCTGTTGAAAGAAGTACGTCACATGGCTGACAAAATACTGTACATGTTGGGGGGAAAACTGTTATAATATGACAGTGAATGGTTACTGACTGTGCTTGCCTGATGATAATGAAATAAGTCAGTACTCAGAGAACAAGAATAAAAGAACCATGCTTAACTTATTAAATGTATCTTTATTTGACAACTGTGACTGTTACTTCAAGTGAACATATGTGATTATGAAACACCTTCTCCAGACACAATTTTTCACCTGATTGCTTACATTTATTCAGTGTTGCTGCTGTGTGTGAGGCAAGACTTGTTTTCTTTTTATTGTTTGTGAAGCATTATTTTTGTGCCATGTCTTCAAAACTCATAGCCATTTTTTGGAGGTTCTTCCAAATTATTAAAATATTTTATGTGGTTGGTTTTGTGTGTGCCACTACTCCTCCTCCTAGCTCTCAATACATTAGCTAGCAATGAATAGAAGCATGATAAGCACAGTAGTGAACATAGGCAGTAGGTGCAAAAACATCAAGAGTATGAAATAAATTTCATGAAATAGATAGCAACAAACAATGTGTATCTGCCATTCACAGTAAATTATGTACATTGTCACAAATAACAAATGATACAAATGTGATATTACACATTTGATAGAAACTGACATAAAAAAGAACTAGCCTATTTTAATATTCCCTTATCAGAAAAGCACCTACAAAATTACTAATGATTTTAAAAGATAAGGCATAAAAGCAGACTTCACAAAAAATAAAATAAATCTTTTCCCAGTGGAGCAAGAGACTGGATACATTAAAGAGGAACCACATGTCTATAATATCAAATGTCCAGACTGTCCCGGCTTTTACAGAAGTGGAACAGATAGATCATGGCAGCTCAGCGATTAAATGCCCAACAGAAATATCAGTAGCAACACATGTAATGACAGCAGATATAACTTATGAGATGTCACTAATCAGCTCACAATCTGCACAGTTTGAAGCATCCAGCCTTACTGGTACATGAATAATGTACACAAACATGAATAATGGACAAATGGACAGTGAGTAGAATAGACAACTATATGCTTAGCAAATGACTGCATCTTCATAAACACACACACACACACACACACACACACACACACACACACACACAAAGTGAGGCTAGAGTGCAGCTCAGATCCACTTAACATAAGGTTGCCAGACATCCACGTGCAGGGGAATGCTGAGCTGCTGCTTTACGTGGTGGATGTCGGACCTGCTGAAAATCCAACTCGGCCAGTTGAACCACACCAATCCATAAAAGTCTCCCCATACAAAGCAAGGTTTGGCTCAGCATGATGCCATTTGGCCTGCTATATTGTTGGTGTGTGGTGGCCTTAAAGGTGGAACATTGTGGGGGATGGCATGTAATTAGTTTCCACCTTGATGAACACATATGTCTTAGTACAAGACTTTCTGTGTGCCAAAAATAATTTCCTTGAAAGTTCCTGGCAGATTAAAACTGTGTGCCGGACCGAGACTCGAACTCGGGACCTTTGCCTTTCGCGGGCAAGTGCTCTACTGGCGAAAGTAAAGCTGTGAGGACGGGGTGTGAGTCGTGCTTGGGTAGCTCAGTTGATAGAGCACTTGCCTGCGAAAGGCAAAGGTCCCGAGTCTCGGTCCGGCACACAGTTTTAATCTGCCAGGAAGTTTCATATCAGAGCACACTCCGCTGCAGAGTGAAAATCGTATTCTGGAAATAATTTCCTTGTAGGTAGATACTATTTTAGATATACTTGAAAAAAGAGACAGCATTGGTCGTATATTTTTTTACTATTGCAAAATCGATTTTCTGTCACTGAGTGACCATCTTCAGTGCTATATTGTATAGCAGTGACAGAAAATCGATTTTGCAATAGTAAAAAAATATACGTCCAATGCTGTCTCTTTTTTCAAGTATACCTGTTATCTGGTCGTAGTGCACAAGACAACATGGAGTCGCCAATCAATACTATTTTAGATATTTACAAGAATTTCCTGTGACATCAAGATACTCTAATTTACATAAAAATATTTTATAATTTGTGCACTTGGTCATTGACAGAAGGCAGAATGTGGTAGTAGCCTGCAATTAATTGTTAATTGAGTAAAGTACTTTATAACTTTATGGATGTTATTTGTAGGCAGATGGTTATTGCTCCTGATATTAACTTCCTTAAAATTTTTTAGAATGCTGGCAAATGTTAAAGTGGGTGGATATTTGGTATTATTTCTTTATCTTATTTTCGTATAAACCACTTTATAAGAAAATGGTTGAACTTCAGCATTTTTTCTGCGAGGCAATAAATGATATTACTGTTAAATGATTGATTACACAAATAAGAAATTATTAAACTCAGAACAATACATTAATTTTGTTGATACTTTATCGTTATCACTAGAATTTTTTTTTATTTTAAAGCTTTTATGGTAATCATTACACCTTCAGGTTTAATGGAACTTGGCCAGATCCTCACTTCATACAGAGTGACTATCTAGTATTTTTTAGTATATACCTATTTCTGAACAGCTCTGTACTACAACTTTATCAAATTTATCTTCATCTCATAAGCAAACTTTAAATATTAACTTCACAAGCCACTGCACATTTACATGTACAACTATATCTGTACTCTGCAACTCACTATCCACTGAGTAATGAAGGATATGTAGAATACATCAACGTTTGTAGTTTCCAACAGACTATACTATAGACAGAATCAATGTCCTCCTTTGTTTTCGACATGTGGATGGTACGTTTGTCAGTAGCTTCTCTCTCCTCCTCATCATCAACCGCCTTTTACACCCACTGTTCTCCAGTTTGTAGTTTGTATCTTAATCTCTGTCTTCCCCTACAATTGTTACCCTCTGTATCTCCCTTTTGTACCTTGTGAATGATTCTATGTATCATATTGTCGCCTCTTCTACATAGCATTTTTTTCCCTTTCAATGCTAATTCTGCTGGGAACCTCCTCATTTCTTATAAATCCACTCAATTTTCATTATTTTTCTGTAATTCTGTATGTTAAACTCTTTGATTCTCTTCCTTTCTGATTTGTCCACAGTTCTTGATTCACTTACTTACAATGCTGTGCTCCGTACATGCATCCTCATAAAGCTGTTTCTAAATTTATGGTCTATGTTTGCTATTAGTTAAATTCTTTTGATAAGGAATCTTCTCTTTACCTGTGCCTCCTGTGTTGTACTTCGCTTTGTCAGTAATGAGTTATTTTGCATCCAAAGTAGCAGAATTCCTTCTTCATATGCTATGTGGGCACCAATTTGGATGTTACACATATTCAGTGCTCAGTGAACTGTTCTTTCTATTGAACAAGTTCTATAATTCTTCCTTGCTTTCACAAAGGATAGCAGTATTGTAAAAGAATCTTATCATTGGTATCCTTTTGCACTGAATTTTTTTTTAAACTTCTGAATCTTTTTTTATGCCCTTCATTGCTTTTTCTGAGTGTTCATCATTCCTAAAAACTTGAGTATTTCACTTTGTTGTATGTTGATTTTTACTGACAATTATCTTACACTCAAGCCTACTGCCCATCCTTATTAATTATGAATTGAGCATATACCTGCTTATTGAAGTTACCTTTAGCATTGGGCAGGACGGTTTGCATGCTTCATTGCAGTTTAGAGCTATGTCAGTGGTAGTGAAGCTGAACTCAGCAGAGGAAGCAGTCAAAATTTGCCCCACCTAGGGAAAGGGTGTCTCTTTAGGAATAAGCTCTGATGTCGAATCCTTGTCCTCCAAGCTGAGAGTTGGAGCGATGGGTCAACCATTATCCGTAACAAATAAATAAATAAATAAAATCTGAAATGTGAGAATCAAAAGCAAGCCTCATAACTTGAGTAGAAAAATGTTATAACCATTACTGGAAAGGTAAATGACAGAGAGAGTTGGTACATGGAACACTTAAATCAGGGGCTGCTGAGAATTTAGCTCCAGAGCTGTGCCCCGACATGAGTGCCATAGCACTCACTCTGCCTGCATACTTCCCACACTGCCAGGGCACACTGTCTGATTGTGAGGAGGAGAAACTTCGAATGCTCCACATTGATATGGACATACAGCCGCACTGCATATGACTATGTTTTATATTTCTCAACAACATAGATCACAAACAAAACAAATTTTCAGTATCATTTAATTATTTTTTGCATGCTGATGATGCACTATAATTTTCCTCTGGTACAAACTGTTGGCATTGATGGCGTACTATAATTTTTATCTGGTACAAACTGTCAGCATATGGACAGGCATGGACTGTTTCACAGATTTTTGCACTCGGATTACCACATAATCACGACTGTTTTCATAATCAAAAATAGGTCTTTCACACACACATGTTGATTGAAATAATGTAGCAGAATAATGTTGCACTTTTATAAACTCATTATGGAGACGTAGGAACTCTTCCTGAGAAAAACACTGTAGATGTCCTGGACAGTTTTAATGTAAAAAGGGTTTGTCTTTAAAATGGAAATGACATTGCAGATCAATCAGTTACACCTGCATATCCCCAGGGGCACATTCAACTGAAACGGCAAATGGTCTCGAAAACAGATATAAGGTTGACAGTGTCCTCAAAACATTTAGAGAACTGTCATTTATTCTTTCAAGGCCACAATGAATTCTTCAGACATCACATTTTTTTAATGGCAGTGAGCTTAGGGAAATGGATGGTGTTTTGTTTTTAAATTCTTTCCTCAATGTATTATAATTTCATTTCATAGCAAATTTGCAGTACCTGTTGATTATTTGACTGTATAATAAATACTGAGGATTGTCATCCCTCTCTTCTGTCATTCCCATTCATTTTCAAAGACTTGTGGAGATAAATAACTGGACTGCCTCTTTTTATGCAGACAGCCACAGGACCTGTGAACGTCTTTCATTGGTCGTGGTTGGGACTTCTTTTAGAGTCTTCTAGGTCTGTGACCCCATGACCACCTCGCTTTTTTCCAGTTTTTAGATTTGGTCTCACCTTTTATGCCTTTGCTGTGTGTGTTTAATGTTCATTATTTTATAATTCGACTCCCCTTGACTGGATCCATACACTTCTAGCAGACCCTCTTTCTTCTGTGCCACACTTTAGAATTGCGGGACTGATGACCTCACTGGTCCCATAACCCCTCTCAGTTAATCAATCAACATCTTTCATACCATGAATAAATAGTGAAGGGTAAACAGCACTGACACCACGATTCTGCTAAACTGAAGAGAGTTGTGGCAACCAAAAAAATTTCTCATTGCAATACTAAATAAAATGTCGCAGTATACCGAGTGCTTCTGAGAAGAACTGAACAAAGACAAGACAGACCAATACTCAGCCTTCATGTGGTTCACACACCCAGCTCGTGTGTACCGTTGGGCATGCCATGGACAGCCATGATTTGAAACATAACAAGTAAATACAGTGAAATAGATAATGAAGTGAATTGGCTGACTGTGAACGTAATTTAGATATCTGAAACTAAATAGAAGGGACAAGGAAATGAAAAAATGTTTGATAGGCATGAACATGCAAAAGCAGATGTTTCCATTCAAATTAACAAAGCTCTGAGCATTTACAGCAAGGACTATACATTACTATATGAACGAATTTTCACCATCCCCAACAAGTTATGTGGAATTGAAATTATAATAATTAAAGTATATGCGCTGAATGACAACATGTCATAGTAAACCAAAGATTATTTCTACCAGAAATTAGACCACATTTTCAAACAAGAAGTAGACCACTAAGAAGTAATAGTAGTAGGATACTTTAATGCAAGAGTGGGCTCATGAACAAATGATGCAGTAGTAGGAAGATATGGAGAAAAAGTTGTTAATGGTTCTGAAGAAAATCTTATCGAGTTCCACATACAGTATAACTTGAGAATTCTGAACGCGTGCGCGCGCGCGCGCACACACACACACACACACACACACACACACACACACACACACACACACACACACAGAATGCCATACACAGAGATATATGTAGGGAGAACCCTCGTTACAGCAGAAATCATTAATTTGTTACATCATTGCTAAAAAAAGACAAAAACAGTAATTGAAGACTGTTGAGTCATGCTAGGAGCCAACTGTAGATTGATCACTACTTAGTTTTAGCAAGGATGATATATCTGTTTACTAAGAAAACCATCAGCTACTTGTTAGCCAGAGCAATGAAGAGAAATTGGTACAGACACATTTCAGGTTCGTTCTCCTGTAACAGTTCAGCATAAAGCATTTATTTCAATGAAGATTAGAGTGTGAACTAAGAAATGTTGGAAGAAGATGACAATGTTGGAAGAAAATATTAGAGAATCAAACAAGCAATTAAGAAAATTGCTCTGAGGCACTGGGGACTGAGACTGAGTGTGTAGACAAACAGGATCCTCCATGGATGTCAGATGGCATTAAGAAGTTGATTTCAGAAAAGAAGAAGGCATGCTAAAAATGGTTATCAACTAAATGACCTCATAACTACAAGACAAGAAATTAGGAGTTACAGAACTGAATTAAATGAGAAAAGAACAAGATGTGAGAACATAAATACATTCATATTGAGAGTTTAATAGATGGGTTACAAACTACAGAAGTGTGGAGGACAATTGCAGATCTGAAGAAGACACCAGTGAACAAAGTAATTAGCAACTTAATTCCTTTAACAGAGTGGAAAGAACATTATACAAGATCTTATAATTGAAGACAGACCTCAGTACACAAAAAGGGAAGAAGGCAAGTTTGAAGGGAATGTTCTAACTATTGCAATTTCTATAGAGGAGGTGAATAGTGGATTAGCTAAAATGATGAGTGGTCATCACCTGCTGCTGGGAATATTCATGTGGAATTTTTGAAAGGTGAAGGACACTATTTGAAGAAAAGAATCACACTCCTTATGAAGGTCTGTTGTCAACTGTTTGCCACATGTAATACCATCAGAGTGGAAAAGACCATATAAGGTTTGCATTTTCAAGAAGGGAACAGAAGGGACACTAACTGCTACCGAGATGTTAGTATGAGCTTCATATTGAGCCATTTATTGGCAAAATTATGAGTGATAAAATAAGGCATATTGTTGGCCACCATATTGTGGAAGACCAGATTGTTTGCATTAAGTTTTACTGATGATCAATGTCGTCTATTAGGACAATAGTTGTATGAATGCAAACTTGATTTTATGGTATGACTTTGTCAGGAATGTGACAAATAGGGACTACAGACACTAGATTTGAAGTACACGTCAGTTATGAGAGGAATAGAAAAATTTAAATATCTGGAGGCCTATATTGACAAAAGTGGAGTGGGTAATATAGAAGTAAAATACAGAGTACAACAAACTAGGAACATAGTAGGGTGTATGAATCCATTTCCAACTGCAGTAAGAAAAGAGGGGTTATGCTAATAGTTGTATTTGTACTATGCAATGGTTCAGAGCTATGGATTTTAAATGCTGACATCAAAAGAAGACTGATAGTTGTGGAAATGGGTTATGTACAAAATAGTGTCATAATATTAAGAATCAAGAAAAAACTAATGAGAAAATAAGAGGACAAATGAAATAGTGATAGGTAGGATTGAAACAAAATAATCAACACCTTCAGACCTGACATCCAATATATTGGACACTGACTTTTTACACATTTTGTAATAGAAATCAGCTATCTTCCAGATCCAATGTGCAATTTAGTGGACATTTTCTTTTTATTTTTGAACTAGGCATGACAAATGTTAATTTTGATCAAATATACAGTAAATAGGTCCACATGCACATGAAAAAATGCAAGAATATTTTTTTATATTATTAAAATAATTCAGGACTGAAGGGATTTAAGTGTTTGGAAATTTGTTTAGAATGCCAGATCACTGGCGACAGAAAAAAGTTCACTCAAAAAGAGCAGGCAGACACAGCAGACCATGACATTCTTGGAAAGACCTTATCAGGCGAGTAAAGAAGCATTGCAGTGTATGTGAAGAGGATGCCCTGGAATAGGGAGGCTTGACAGGAATACAGCAAAATGTTGATATTAATTGATCTTTATTAATTCTGTATTATTATTATTATTAACAATAATAAATCTTCATCTCACATTGATGTAATAAAGCTGGTGTCTTCGTGTCTGCCACGACCTTTTCCAGGTATACCTCCTCATATTGTGGTTTTTGCACTGTGTATTTGCTGTTATTAGTTTAAATATATTGCAGAACTCGAGGAGTCTTTCTCCTTTCGTATTTCTATTGCTGGACTGGTGTTATCCAATAATTCTGCCTTTTTGTTCCTTCCATTACAATAGTTTTCCAGTTGCCCACGATTATTATATTTTTGTCTCTCTTTACATACTGAAACTTCCATTCATTTCTCTCATATACTCTCATTATGTCATTGTCTTCTGTACATAATATTGACATGTATGTCTGCACTGTGGTTGTTGACATTGTCGATCAACTGTTCACAATAACTTACTCTTTGTCCCATCTTATCTTCTGATTCATAACAGGTCCTACTCCTGCTATACAATTTTCTGGCACTGTTGATATTATCATGTATGTGTGTGACATGATATTTGCACTTTTTTCCCATTTCACTCCACTGACCCCAACCATATGTAGATATATTTCCCATTTCATATATATTGATATTTCCCATTTCAGGTTTTTTTGGCTTCCCCACCACATCCAGATATCTGACATTCTACACTCCAATTCATAGAATGTTCCTGTTCTGTTGGTTGCTCAGTCTTTTCCCTGTGACCACCTTCCTCTTAGCAGTCCCCTCCAAGAAAGCCAAATTGGCAACTAAATTAGACTCTTCGTACCCATGCAGAGAGAATTGTGATATGACTCCAATTACAGGCCATATTTCTTGTGGAGACACATTTTGTGTCCTTGAAGCAACGACTTCCATTACCGTCTGCCTGTTCCTAATGTTGACCATTGCATATTCTTCCATCTTTAGTGGCAGTTTCCCACCCTGAAGACAAAGACAATATCCTGAACCTGTGTCACCTCCTCTGTCCTAATTTGATAAGGCTGTTTGCAGAATGAGGGTGACTTCTTTTACCAGGAGTCTTTAGCCACCATAGCTCTTGGCTTTCATTCAAAACCTAAGCAGTGGTTGGTATCAATCCCAGGACACTGGACATCCAAATGACTGTACACAGTGTATAACACCTCTCTTGTAGCATTCCAGATCTTTGTTAAACATTTACTTGATTATCTCATACTGCATAAAGAAATCTGTGATTAATTGCACAATCCTAATTCAGGTCATGTGTATCTTTCCCATTAATTGGAGTTGGTTACTGCCCTGACCAGTGAACAACAGCCAAGAATTGATTGAAAAAGAGTTATGCAAAGGACTCTTTGCATTTGTCAGACTTTCTGAAGTCTCTTCCAGCCAGTCTCCATCTGGCTTCTGCCTGCCCCACAGCTGGACTTCATGTGGTTATTCCACTTTGCTCTGGACAGATACTCATACATACCATATTTACCCGAGTATAAGATGACCCTGAAGATGACCCCCCCACCCTTTTTTTTTTTTAAAAAAAGAGGCTCTTTGAGAAAAATTCATTTTTTAACATGTTTTGATTAATCAAAATTACGAACTTCTATTAACATTAGGTGTGTGCCTAAAAAGTGACCATTACACGTTTTCTAAACTTATGCCATTTATTGCTTGTATACGTTTTGATAATACAAGGAGAAATAAAATAAACAAAAACATTTTTATATTAATTTTTATGTTCACTGCCTCTTTTGTTCAGCCAGTCATCTGTGGTACAACTGTCTATAAAATCATCATCATCATCATCATCGTCATCTTAACAGGGTAGCTGTGAAACTTATATCTCCGTTGTCACAAGTATTTAGGTGTTTCTTCCAAATATGTTGCGATTCATTTTAACACACAGCAGATTTCGCTTCTATACTGATGTGCGAATGTTACAATATCTTTTGCTACAAAAATATATCATCTTCCCTGTGCACTGTCATTGGCTGTGTAGAACCAGCAGCTGACACATGCCCTTTCGTTTGTGTCGTACCACTTGGTGAATGTTGGCAGCATTGCTGCATGGAACATGTAAGTACGCTACAGGCCTCAGTCTAGACTTTTAGCATGTATGTTATTGTTGAGTACTTGTCCAATTTTAAAGGCAGGTTAATTCTGACTACAAATGGATTCAGGCAAACAGTGGTATATGTTCATAAAAAGCCAAAGTACACAGTATAAGTTCCCATGGTTTACAGCAAGACAAAATTTGCTACCCACTCACCACTACCCTCCCCCCACTCAGTTCTCAGTTGCGCTCGTGTCACTGTTCCCCCACCAAGCTTTTTGTAGTGCTGTGCATGAGCAACTGTGAAACACGGATGGCTATATCTTCTAGGGTGCAGGTCATATGAAACTACAGCAACTAAAACATAAATAAAAGATCTTAGTCGCGATTCAGTCCAATTCAAGGCCTTTTGCTCGTCTTGCAATCTAGAGCTGTCTATTGGTACTGTCTCCACAACTGGTCTTTCTGCTATAATTTATGCTTGCGATAACAATTGCAGTCAGTTTAATGTGATTTTTTTCGTTTGTTAGACATTTAATTCTAGATTAATTTTCTTCCTTGTTTCATCTGGGTGTCACCATCTTGTTCTAAAGGTCATTAAAAGCTGGTAACGTTTTCCCCCCATACTCTAATAAATGAAAAGCTACTGAATTTTATTTTGCAGTGCACTTTGAAAATCTTTAGTTTCTCATAACCATGTAAGATACTGACTTGGATTTGGAATCACGTTGGGGTTTTTGAAGGACAAGATTTCCACCTTTGAATGTTAGTTTTACTTAAAAAGCAGCATAAATATATGTATATGGTGTCCATACATGTATGAGAAGTTCTATTGAAAAGCTACTCAAGTACAACAAAAGTTTGTGGATTGATAGAATTGAATGCTATTTCCTCCTGTGTTTCACAAACTTGTCAAATTTTTAAGCAGAGTGTCAGTTTACTGTAGTGTTTATTTCATAATTCATCACGAATCCATCTGTTGCAGTAGTGCACGAGTCAAATGTCATATGACTGACTGAACAAGATCGATACTGTATTGAGCGCTTCGTGCATCAGGAAATCTCAAGCCTATTCTAATGAAAGTACTGTTTGCTAAGCTCTACCCTTCGGAACTCTTCAAAATAAATTTGTATGAAATGTCAATGGTCAAAGATTCATCTGTAAATGTAAGATGGCCCCTATATTAATCTGTTAAACGCTGTGAACACGTTTTAGTCTGCAAATATAAGATGACCCCATGTTTTTCAAATGATGAATTTGGGGAAAAAACCTTGTCTTACAAGCTGGTAAATACTTTACTTAGTTGTGGTGATTTATTCCTGTGCCTTATTGCTGAGCATGTTGCAAGACACCTGTGGGATTAAGTCTATACTTTTACAAAATGAGCCTATGATAGGCACCAAGTATCCCCTTTTGGTATTCATTTTGTCTTGCTACATTTCAGGTCTACAATAATGATATATGCACAAAGAAATGGAATGGAAGGTTGGCCCTGGCAGATGAACCTTAGCTTTTCATCTAGTATTAAATTACTGAACATGAAAGTAGTGTAGGGGTCAAGTGGTTACTGAAATGAAACAAGCATTTAGAACCATTGTAATTTACTGACAAGGTAATCAAATGCAAATTATCATGGGAAAAAAAAATTCCCTCAGTTAGAAGAAATGAGTGTGGAACCTGAGTTCATGAAAGTGATCATTTTAAAATGTTAGGATGAGCGGTGTTGCTCATAAAGGAACTGTTCATAAAGGAACTGTTGGTAAAGGAACTGAGATTACTCTGGTAACAAACTTAGTGTAGAATCTAATTAAATTTAAATCAGGGGCCATTCTGCTCATGATGATTATATTGATTTGGTAATTGAGGTAGAGAAGTATGCATGAAAACCTAACAACAAAGTCATGGCCAAGAGGTCAAGTGCAAAGAGTGACTGATTAATATTAAGAAAGATCAAGACGGGCCTATTCCCTTGCGAGTATTACTCACTTGCCACATTGTACACTTACACAAGTTAAACTGAAATGAACTGAGGTGAGATAATGTTACAGTGGGTGAAGGACTGCTAATTACTGCCACACATCAGCCTCTAACCTCTGCTCTCTCCTCCTCAAGTGTGTCTGAAGAAATCTGCATTCTAAGTGTTTCCAAAGAAGGCTGCGTCCTCTCTCTATGTATAAAAACTTGTGCTCTGCAGCTTCTGCCCTTGCGATGTCACCAAAGCTGCAAGTAAGCCAATCTAAATGAACGTTTGCAGCTCTGCCAAAGGGAACTCTTGGCACAAAAATGGCATGCTTTTTATGCAAAATAGTCTCATCATTTTCGAGAAGTTGCTAGTTTCAATGAATGGTAAGCCCATTGATCCCTTAGTTTGTGAACAGTGACAAGTTGTAACTCAGCCTCACTTTCCTCCGTGTACTCCATGCGGATTGTCTTTTTAATAATGGGACCAGCAACGTGGTGGCAAGCTACAAGGGTGCTCCTAACAGTAGAATATTGCTCTTCCCACATTACAAAATGATATCTTGCCAAGGCTCCTAGTGTTGCTTCCCATAGTGTGATGGCCGGGTGCCCCTGCCCTGTATGCAGGTGGTCACTGGCAGTTCAGAGGTGCTCAATAGAAAATATGTCCTTGCGCATGTGGTGGAGACAGTGGTTGGACTGCACCAGCCTAGGCGCCATCAGTTCGAGGAAACGTTAATCCCCTAAAACATAGAAGCCAGTGGCCAACCTGAATGACCATGGCAAAACAGCCCACTGCCTTCGGCAATACAATGGCTTGGAGTGGCTGGTTCCCTGAACACTGACCTGGCTTCCCCTGCACCATGTCCTAACGGCATCCATTGACCACTGCTCTGCTGTTCTTTCCTCTAACTACACAAAGATTCAGACAGCAAGATACAATAAAATTTGGAATGGGTAATCTCAGTAATCACTACTCATGCCCCTTGAGATCAAGTCTTGCACTTTGCATACATTACAATCCCAAGAACAAAATCTACCTATCATGTTACTAACTCAATAAATATCTGTAATCAGAATGAAACAGGAAGCTTGCTACAGCCTGACATGTTTCATTGTACTCATGATATTGGGTCTTTTCATGTATCTGGGTACATTACATTTATTTATGTAGAAGTTCAGCTACCAATCTTTGCCCTAAGTGTTGTACAAGTCTTCTTGCACCTTGTAACAACTTCCTAAGAACAAGTTCTTTCAATATATGACTGTAATTTTGAGAAATCAGACTAAACAAATCTCTGAACCCCCCCCCCCCCCTCTCTCTCTCTCTCTCTCTCTCTCTCTCTCACTCTCTCTCTCTCTCTCTCTCTCTCTCTCACACACACACACACACACACACACACACAGATGGGATTTTTCCAATTTTCCAATTAATTATACTGAACATTTTAATATGTTACTGAAGGTAACAGTTACTGGATGTTATTTTGTGAAAAAAACTTCCACAGGGCAGGCAGTAAGTGGACTGATTGGAATACGGATCGGTGTGTTTGTAGATATACAGTAGTCTGCTGGTAATTGACTCGGAAGCAGAAGATAGGCAGTTGTTAATACAATGTGGGCTGTACATAGGAGAGTAAGAAGTGAGATGTTAGTGAAGTCTAAATTGTGCACTAGCACATATCCAGATGCAGTGTGACATTTATCCATTTTATAAGGTCTGTTGACTCATTGAAGGAAGGTACGGATTACCTTCCACCTTCTGAAACAATTTTGTATGCAGCAGTGTGTGACCAGAAGTGCAGCAAACATAAAGTACCCATTGATGACATTTCTCACTGTTAATTCTTCAAATTAAGTGTAATGGGTTACTTATCTTCGAAGCTACGTAGTAGTTATGACCAAAAATAAACAGTTAATTATTAGGTGTGGCTGTGATGCAAGACTATAAATGTGAAATAATTTTTTGAATTGTCTTTCATTATGATCCAGTTTGAACACATGGTGAAGAAAATATGTGGTTTTTAAACAAAAAATGAAATATTTACTGTAAAAAATTCGTATCTGGTATGGATATCGCTTTTTTTCATTTGTATGATTTCACAGACATTTACAAGATGTCACAAAATCCCTCGGTACTTTTATCTCAGTCTCCCTTCCATGTGATTACTGCATAAGTTGTGGCCTAAGCACATAGCTGACATGAAACTTCTGTTCTGCAGAGATTTTACTTTTGTGCCTTTTGACTGAAAACAGGCAGATGTGTTCACTTTCCTCCTGGAACAACCTGCTGTATCTAATAATGTTGCATATGCACCTACAAAACAGGCAACTCATTAAGCACATGGAGTCTGGAAAACAGCTAAGAATGGGTAATAGCTTAACTCTGCCTTAGTGCATCCTGAGATGCCAATCACAAAATTAGTATTCAATGAACTGTGGATGAAGCCCGACCAACAGGCATTATATGCATTGATAAAAAATGGTAGTGCATTGAGAATGATTAGTTTCTAGCTGAAATCTACATCTGCCAATAAAATTTCAAAAGGACAACTGATAGCAGAAAACTATTATTTACAAGTCCATATAACAGTCACTGCATGCAACAGCCTTTCGAATGGAGGGTAACCTGAATCACAAAATAGTTATTTTAATTGAAGTTTAGTATGGAGCAGTTGGCCTTCTAGTATTATATTTGAGAAACTACATATTCTTATTATAACTGTAAAGGGTTGTTGATAGTAATTTCTGTAAGTGAATGAAAGTGTTTTGATTCATTGTTGTTATTGTCATCTGCTTGTATACCAACAAGACATGTGAGGCAGTAACATATACTTTATATTACTATTTTTTGTGCAATAATATTTTACTCCAAAATACAAATTAAAACATGAAAATAAGTTAACTGTGTCTATGCTTTAACCTCATGTAGGTGACCAAATGTTTCCAGAGTAAGTTCTAATTACCCTGTCAATCCCTGCCCCCACTCCCACTCCCTTCCCCTCCCCATCCCCCTTCCAATCTCTGGGACCTTGGTCATTTGGAAGTGGTTTCGGGTTGGTAAATCCAGTGTTCCCAATCTGCAGGTTGGTCTCTGCTGCCAGTTGCCTATTGCCACACAGTCTGAACATACTTCAACAGTCACCATTCAGCACTGCAATAAAATGTTATCTTGCAGGGAATGGAGATTTTAGCTTAACCCCATAGCAAATTGACTTTTACAGATTATGTTAAAAAATAGTATTTTTTTTATTAATGAAAAAATCATTTATTGAATGGCATTATATGTAGACATACAAAGTTAGCCTTTAAAGATCATAATAATGAGGTACAAATCTATGAAAATCACAATATCAAGTATACTTGTGCACTGGACTTTAACTGCTGTAACCTGCAGCTTTGTAATTTTTTAGTTTCTGTGTAGACTTGAAGTCGAACCATGTATTTTACAATGGTTTCATGTGAACGGAAATCTTGGAGGAGCTGGCTGGATCAAAGTAGAGATATTTATCTCATAGCACTGATCTGTGTGGTTAACCTAAACTAGATAAAGGTACAGATGACATGAATTGAAGTCTACCTATGGAAACCTCAAGTTCTTGGAACAACTCCCATCCCTATTATTGCTGATTACTTGATGGGGAGACAGATAGTAAGATAAAGCAAAAACACACCTGTAAAGTGTCTCTTAGTTAGGAGTAAGTATATGCACTGTACATGTGTTGCACTGGGTAGACATTACCCATTGGTTAACAAGAAAACCATTTTAAATAGTCTGATGCTCTTGTGCTAAGAGGCTACAACCTCCACAAAAAATATGACCTCTTGTGAAAAGAGGTAAAGTGAGGGATACCATTCTTTACAGTTGATGTGTGTGACTCCTCTCCTCTCCTCTCTTCATCGCCATGAACTTAAATGCAGTTGCTGTTATATGTGGATCGTAGAGTCACCGTTGTTGTTGTTGTTGTGGTCTTCAGTCCTGAGACTGGTTTGATGCAGCTCTCCATGCTACTCTATCCTGTGCAAGCTTCTTCATCTCCCAGTACCTACTGCAACCTACATCCTTCTGAATCTGCTTAGTGTATTGATCTCTTGGTCTCCCTCTACGATTTTTACCCTCCACGCTGCCCTCCAATGCTAAATTTGTGATCCCTTGATGCCTCAAAACATGTCCTACCAACCGATCCCTTCTTCTAGTCAAGTTGTGCCACAAACTTCTCTTCTCTCCAATCCTATTCAATCACCGTATAAATTCATTATGTTTGTCCCCTCGTGAACTAACTGGCAAAGAGACTCTCATTAACATCATCACACAGCCCCCCCCTAATAAATTAAAACATCATGCCTAATGTGGCAGATTTTCACTCACTCGTTGTCCATGATGTCGTATCTCCTGAACTGTGACATACTGTGATGTATTTTTGCAGGTAGTTTCAGTGGTATACCTGAATACCATCTGCTAAATGTGTTGTGAGTAGAGTTATTACCAATAAGTAGTAAATTAAATGTCATGCCTGATGTTTATTTGTTACTGTTTGAACAGCAAAAATGTTGTAAGTGATAAACTGTATTCCTTTCTTCATTTTGTGGGGGATGTGGGCGATAAATAGTGACTTACAACAAATACTGGATGAATATAGATAGCTCTATGTGCGTTGTGAGCTATGCTCCTTTTACATCCCCACCCTCACCCCCTTTTGAGAGGTAGGTGGTCCGACCCCCCCCCCCCCCCCCTCCACACACACACACATGAAATTTATCCAGTGGCTTATGAGAAGATGTATAACATACATACATCCATACAGTTTTATATGTATGGATTTCTTTGTAAAATTACTCCAGTGTAGCTCTTAAAATAGTTTGCAACATTTTAGACAACCACTGAAATTTTCTTACAGTGATCAGTGATGTATATAAGTAGGGGAACACAGTTGACTGCTAATTCATTTTACTCAGCTGTAACTTTAGGATTCACAAGTGAAACTTATTTACTGTAATTTATTTAATTTTGTTTATTTATTTATTTTATTTTACTTTCACTTGTCTTGTTTGGGTTTTTAAGCAGGCTGTGTTACATTTAAACATAATTATCAGAAACTGAAAAAATTTTAGTGTGTTTCAGCATAAGGATTTGTACGGAGCAAAATTAAAATAGGTTGGAAAGAAGAGGAACTGATAGAGAGAAGGAGTAATTGCTTTTCAAGGAAAGAAGTATGTATGCTTACTATAGTTCGGCCCTTTCATATCCCGAAATATGCACATTTCAGACCAAGAAAGCATACTACAGTATTACCACCACCACTACAATACAATTATTTTAATTTATAATTGTTCTCTGTGCTGCACTACATTACTGTACTGGAAGTTTGGAACAAAAACTACTGTTTCCCGCATTTCTTCTGGAATGTTAGACCCTGCTGCAGTGGTATGATACAATAATCAGGGACTCCACTGCTGTGGCACTTTTATTTTTCTTTCTCCTGAAGATCCTGTACACACCAGAAGAGAAATGGTTGCCAGGATTGGATTTAAAAACCCTCAAATCCACAAGGGAAATTAGAGTTTCTATGGAGGTTTATCGAAATTGTTTTCCCAATGCCACCATTTGTGAATGAAACAAGGAAGGGTGGAAGTGATGGTGGACACCAAAAGTACTCTCCACCACATAGCATAAGGCAGCTGCAGAGTATAGAGGTAAATGTAGATTGCACAGATGTCTAGCATTACCATTGATTGACACATTACCTTTCGATTCTGGTGGTTTATTCTGCTAGGAAATCATGTTCAACATCATCTGTCATCTGCTTGTATATTGGAGTACTGCACTCACATGGTCAAGCCATGTGAGTGGTTTTTATTTCCCACCACTACCTTTCCAGCTATAAATTTGTGTCAATCGTATTTACAATTTGTGACTGAACAAGAGCTGGCTACTTCACAATGTAACCGGAGGTGTAGTGCTAAGTAAAGGATTTGCATTGTGGATGTGAAGTCTGTGGCTATGTAATGTAGGAGGAAGTGAGGGTGACTGCATGGCCATAAATGCTGCTCATGTAGTTGTGTTATTAGGCTAGGTAATATGCTCATCTTCAGTAACTTCTGCCAAGGAAGCAGTTGAAATTTGTCTGATAGAGAAATTAATTAATACATACTCTTTATCACATGTCAATGTCTCTGGTGCTTGTGTATCTGTGGCTGCATGCACAGTGGTGCAGTCCATTTGTTTAAAATGACAGAGCAAGTGCTGTAGCTTCAGTCTGTTGGCTCACTCTGAAGATGACTGAAAGATATTTATCTGAAATATTAGAAGAAATAGAGAAATGTTGGAACACGTGAGGCAATACTGACCCTACGACTTACTTTAGAAGATAGGTTAAGGAAAGGCAAACCTATGTTTCTAGCATTTGTAGACTTAGAGAAAGCTTTTGACATTGTTGACTGGAATAATCTCTTTCAAATTTTGAAGGTGGCAAAGGTCAAATACAGGGAGCTAAAGGCTATTTGCAGTTTGTACAAGAATCGGATGGCAGTTATAAGAATCGAGGGGCACGAAAGGGAAGTAGCAGTTGGGGAGGGAGTGAAACAGTGTTGTAGCCTATCCCTGATGTTATTCAATCTGTATCCCTGATGTTATTCAATCTGTATATTGAGCAAACACTAAAGGAAACAAAAGAAAAATTTGGAGTAGGAATGGGGAAGAAATAAAAACTTTGAGGTTTGCCAATGACATTGTAATTCTGTCAGAGACAGCAAAGGACCTGGAAGAGCAGTTGAACAGAATGGACAATGTCTTGAAAGGCAGATATGATATGAACTTCAACAAAATCAAAATGAGGATCATGGAATGTAGTCTAATTAATTCAGGCAATGCTAAGGGAATTAGATTAGGAAATGACACACTTAAAGTAGTAGATGAGTTCTGCTATTTGGGGAGAAAAATAACTGATGATGGTCGAAGGAGAGAGGATATAAAATGTAGACTAGTGATGGCAAGGAAAGCGTTTCTGAAGAAGAGAAATTTGTTAAAATCAAGTATAGATTTACAGGTCAGGAAGTCTTTTCTGAAAGTATTTGTATGGAGTGTGGCCATGTATGGATGTGAAACATGGATGATAAATAGTTTAGACAAGAAGAGAATAGAAGCTTTCGAAATGTGGTGGTACAGAAGAATGCTGAAGATTAGATGGGTAGATCACATAACTAATGAGGAGGTATTGAATAGAATTGGGGAGAAGAGGAATTTGTGGCGCAACTTGACTAGAAGCATCAAGGGATCACCAGTTTAGTGATGGAGGGTAAAAATCATAGAGGGAGACCAAGAGATCTATATACTAAGCAGATTCAGAAGGATGTAGGTTGCAGTAGTTACTTGGAGATGAAGCAGTTTGCACAAGAAAGAGTAGCATGGAGAGCTGCATCAAACCAGTCCCTGGACTGAAGACCACAACAACAACAACAACAACAACAACACAGCTGTATAAAGCTGCACCCCTGAAATTTAATGGCAAGTTATATATGAAAACATGAAGGTACACAATTACAGTGTTGTTCTCATTTTGGGGAATTCACTTCTTTAGCAAACAATATGTTACCAATTTTGCAAATTCCTTGTGTATAAATTTTCTTAGAACTTAATTTATTTCCACAGAAACATTATCAACTCACAGTACATTCCCTGTCTTTATACCTCGTCTAAAATTACATGCAGACTGTCATAATTTTTATGATTAACTGTCTAGATTTCTTGTTTATCTCTTGAACTCTACTAATAAGGAAATAAGTCTTTGAATAGTTGCTCTGTTTTCTTTCTCGTGCTATGCATTGAGCCTTGTGCCAGTGTACCTGATGAAATGTGGTGTCTACCAAACATGACGTTCTGTGTTGTCTTGTTCATACTTTTCTTTTTTACAATTGTTTCTTTTGTGAAATTTTCATTGTACTTTGTCACCTTACCTTGAAGACATTTGTGCTTAGTTTTGTTTCATTCAGAATATTCAATTTGTCTGAAACTCTCCTCCTCTTCTTTAATAACTGCTGTGTCCATTTGAGATTTTATTTTATTTTTCTGTTTTCAAACCTGCAGCATCTAGTGCAGTTTTCACTAATTCCTTTTGAAAATAATTGCCTCTTTCATCTATGTCTGCATTTTCATTTTCTAAGATACTGAACTTGTTAATAAATTTGTATGATCTACTTTTATTTCTTAATGTTTTCCCATGGTTGATGTCTGTTTCTTTGAGAATTTGTGTATGTTTTTACATAGAAATTCAAAATTTCTGTATTAAATAAAACTAGTGTACTTTCTATTTGTATTCTTCTGGAATAATATGTTAAGAGCAGACTTTATGTTCTTGTCAACACATTCTACGAACACACAACCTCTAATCATTTCTGGTATTGTATCTGAAGTTATGCTACTCATGAATATCTTCTCTCTCTCTCTCTCTCTCTCTCTCTCTCTCTCTCTCTCTTTTTTCCCCCTGTAAAATCTCCTGTTATCATCGTATAGTGGGAGGAGTAGCTGTAATTCATCACTTCTATAACCCTTCTTGGAGCTCTACATCACACTGTCAGTAGTTTGTTAAATAGCCATGAATGATTTCCTAGGAACATCTTTTAATTATTTTTAATACAAAGCTGCCTGAGAATTCTCAAATATCTGTAAATGTGTGTTTAGTTTTCTTGTTTTGACTGCTCTGTTATTCAGTAATAAAACACATAACCGGATCTTAATTCTATTTGTCCATTTTTTACTGCTAATTATAATTACTGTATTCCATTGGATTTCATTTAATCTCTCTTCAAGCTGTACTGAAGTGACATTTATGGAATATCCTGTTGGTATGTGGAGGATCACAGACATATTAAAACCTGAAACACTCAGTATTAATGTTCCATAATAATATTTATTTTATATGTTGTTTTGAACTGGCTTTTGGTTTTCTAGGCCATAATCAGACAACATAAGACTGAATATACAGTCCACACATCAGTGAGAGGTTCTAACAGTACAAATGATGTTATTTCCAAAGATAAGTGAATTTGAAGATTATGCATATGTATGAAAAACACAAAATTACAATGCTAAAATTTGACCTGGGTACAATTCCCAGCATACTGTAACAACACACATGAAGCATTCCACTCCATGGAACACCGCCTTCTGTCTATACAACAAACCATATGAGATTTTCAAAATGAATTAAAAATAATTAAAGAATTGGCATTCAGTAATGATTACAGTCCTACCATGATTGATAATATGCGTAAGAGAAAGAGTAGACAAAGGATGACAGAATTTGTGTAACCTTCTCAAAAGTTACTAAATCGCACTAACAAAAAATTGCCTCCCATGTTATATGTGGATAGAACTTCACAGGTACTTACCAGCAAATTAAAATCTAGGAAACATACACCAGCTTTCTGCACTAGCAATGTAGTTACCCACACTCTATTTAACAATAAAGATGATGTCCCACTTTTAGAACAGAATGGAAGTTATAGGATTTCCTACAGTTTGTGTGGCAAATTGTATTTTTGCTAAACAGGTATGGCTATGACTATGAGACAGAATGAATGTGAAAGGAGCAGGAGGGAAAAAAAGAGATCACACCTTTGCTGAGCATGCTGTGAATGAATGCCATTCTTATTATATTGAATGTGGTGTTCTCCAGTAACATTTTCAAATAAAGTCAGAAAACCAGCATTACTAGAAATTCTAGCTATCAGAAAACAACAGTCCCAAACTCATGACTTAATCATTAATAATGAAACACAGTTCCATTGCCTCATTCCTCCCCTCTGCTCTCACCACTGCATGTCACAGTCACCAAACTGTATTTTTGTCCATATACCATAATAATGTATGCCAGTACCCACTTTGTGTACTATTTTGCCCTTTATACTCAAACATTTTTATTTTTGAGCACAGTGTAATATAAGAGTTCTTGATACATATCTTCTTTCTGTATATTTCAATATTACTGTGATAGTCTAGACTTTAAATCTGTATAATGTGTGAAGTACAATATGCTAAGATCAGTCAAACATTGGGTTTAGCAATTTATACTCCTATCTCCCCCCCCCCCCCCATGAACCATGGAACCTTGCCGTTGGTGGGGAGGCTTGCGTGCCTCAGCGATACAGATGGCCGTACCGTAGGTGCAACCACAACGGAGGGGTATCTGTTGAGAGGCCAGACAAACGTGTGGTTCCTGAAGAGGGGAAGCAAGCAGCCTTTTCAGTAGTTGCAGGGGCAACAGTCTGGATGATTGACTGATCTGGCCTTGTAACATTAACCAAAACGGCCTTGCTGTGCTGGTACTGCGAACGGCTGAAAGCAAGGGGAAACTACAGCCGTAATTTTTCCCGAGGACATGCAGCTTTTCTGTATGATTAAATGATGATGGCGTCCTCTTGGGTAAAATATTCCGGAGGTAAAATAGTCCCCCATTCGGATCTCCGCGCGGGGACTGCTCAAGAGGACGTCGTTATCAGGAGAAAGAAAACTGGCATTCTACAGATCGGAGCGTGGAATGTCAGATCCCTTAATCAGGCAGGTAGGTTAGAAAATTTAAAAAGGGAAATGGATAGGTTAAAGTTAGATATAGTGGGAATTAGTGAAGTTCGGTGGCAGGAGGAACAAGACTTTTGGTCAGGTGATCACAGGGTTATAAATACAAAATCAAATAGGGGTAATGCAGGAGTAGGTTTAATAATGAATAAACAAATAGGAGTGCGGGTTAGCTACTACAAACAGCATAGTGAACGCATTATTGTGGCCAAGATAGACACAAAGCCCATGCCTACTACAGTAGTACAAGTTTATATGCCAACTAGCTCTGCAGATGATGAAGAAATTGATGAAATGTATGACGAGATAAAAGAAATTATTCAGGTAGTGAAGGGAGACGAAAATTTAATAGTCATGGGTGACTGGAATTCGTCAGTAGGAAAAGGGAGAGAAGGAAACATAGTAGGTGAATATGGATTGGGGGGAAGAAATGAAAGAGGAAGCCGCCTTGTAGAATTTTGCACAGAGCATAACTTAATCATAGCTAACACTTGGTTCAAGAATCATAAAAGAAGGTTGTATACCTGGAAGAATCCTGGAGATACTAAAAGGTATCAGATAGATTATATAATGGTAAGACAGAGATTTAGGAACCAGGTTTTAAATTGTAAGACATTTCCAGGTGCAGATGTGGATTCTGACCACAATCTATTGGTTATGAACTGCAGATTGAAACTGAAGAAACTGCAAAAAGGTGGGAATTTAAGGAGATGGGACCTGGATAAACTGAAAGAACCAGGGGTTGTAGAGAGTTTCAGGGAGAGCATAAGGGAACAATTGACAGGAATGGGGGAAAGAAATACAGTAGAAGAAGAATGGGTAGCTTTGAGGGATGAAGTAGTGAAGGCAGCAGAGGATCAAGTAGGAAAAAAGACGATGGCTAATAGAAATCCTTGGGTAACAGAAGAAATATTGAATTTAATTGATGAAAGGAGAAAATATAAAAATGCAGTAAATGAAGCAGGCAAAAAGGAATACAAATGTCTCAAAAATGAGATTGACAGGAAGTGCAAAATGGCTAAGCAGGCATGGCTAGAGGGCAAATGTAAGGATGTAGAGGCTTGTCTCACTAGGGGTGAGATAGATACTGCCTACAGGAAAATTAAAGAGACCATTTGGAGAGAAGAGAACCACTTGTATGAATATCAAGAGCTCAGATCGCAACCCAGTTCTAAGCAAAGAAGGGAAGGCAGAAAGGTGGAAGGAGTATGTAGAGGGTTTATACAAGGGCGATGTACTTGAGGACAATATTATGGAAATGGAAGAGGATGTAAATGAAGATGAAATGGGAGATAAGATACTGCGTGAAGAGTTTGACAGAGCACTGAAAGACCTGAGTTGAAACAAGGCCCCGGGAGTAGACAACATTCCATTAGAACTACTGATGGCCTTGGGAGAGCCAGTCATGACAAAACTCTACCATCTGGTGAGCAAGATGTATGAGACAGGTGAAATACCCACAGACTTCAAGAAGAATATAATAATTCCAATCCCAAAGAAAGCAGGTGTTGACAGATGTGAAAATTACCGAACTATCAGTTTAATAAGTCACAGCTGCAAAATACTAACGCGAATTCTTTACAGACGAATGGAAAAACTGGTAGAAGCGGACCTCGGGGAAGATCAGTTTGGATTCCGTAGAAATGTTGGAACACGTGAGGCAATACTAACTTTACGACTTATCTTAGAAGAAAGATTAAGAAAAGGCAAACCTACGTTTCTAGCATTTGTAGACTTAGAGAAAGCTTTTGACAATGTTAACTGGAATACTCTCTTTCAAATTCTGAAGGTGGCAGGGTTAAAATACAGGGAAGCGAAAGGCTATTTACAATTTGTACAGAAACCAGATGGTAGTTATAAGAGTCGAGGGCATGAAAGGGAAGCAGTGGTTGGGAAAGGAGTGAGACAGGGTTGTAGCCTCTCCCCGATGTTATTCAATCTGTATATTGAGCAAGCAGTAAAGGAAATAAAAGAAAAATTCGGAGTAGGTATTAAAATTCATGGAGAAGAAGTAAAAACTTTGAGGTTCGCCGATGACATTGTAATTCTGTCAGAGACAGCAAAGGACCTGGAAGAGCAGTTGAACAGAATGGACAATGTCTTGAAAGGCAGATATGACATGAACTTCAACAAAATCAAAATGAGGATAATGGAATGTAGTCTAATTAAATCAGGCAATGCTAAGGGAATTAGATTAGGAAATGACACACTTAAAGTAGTAGTTGAGTTCTGGTATTTGGGGAGCAAAATAACTGATGATGGTCGAAGGAGAAAGGATATAAAATGTAGACTGGCAATGGCAAGGAAAGCGTTTCTGAAGAAGAGAAATTTGTTAACATCGAGTATAGATTTAAGTGTCAGGAAGTTGTTTCTGATAGTATTTGTATGGAGTGTAGCCATGTATGGATGTGAAACATGGACGATAACCAGTTTGGACAAGAAGAAAATAGAAGCTTTCGAAATGTGGTGCTACAGAAGAATGCTGAAGATAAGGTGTGTAGATCACGTAACTAATGAGGAGGTATTGAATAGGATTGGGGAGAAGAGAAGTTTGTGGCGCAACTTGACTAGAAGAAGGGATCGGTTGGTAGGACATGTTTTGAGGCATCAAGGGATCACAAATTTAGCATTGGAGGGCAGCGTGGAGGGTAAAAATCATAGAGGGAGACCAAGAGATGAATACACTAAGCAGATTCAGAAGGATGTAGGTAGCAGTAGGTACTGGGAGATGAAGAAGCATGCACAGGATAGAGAAACATGGAGAGCTGCATCAAACCAGTCTCAGGACTGAAGACCACAACAACAACAACAACAACAACAACAAACTCCCATCTTCAGAGTCTAAAGATGCAGCACATCATACTTGTTTTGCTATTGTGTAGATGCAATATTTTAAAATGTCACATACCTTTCGAAATACGTCATTGAACAGCTAGAAGCTAAGTGGACTGTGAGTTCAATCTTAAGTTGCCTTATGATGGCATAAAAACATGAAAGTTAATTCTCAACAAAATATTAAGTAAATATTATTATGGAACATTAATACTATGTATTTCATTTTAATAATAATGTATTGAAGTGTCTTAGGATTCTAGAGCTCTACAGTGTATTTTTCGTAAATAATTAGTTGTCAGTTGCCTACTTGAGTAGTGTTATTTGCCTCAGAAATGATCCAATCTACTTCAAAGACAGTTGTTGGTACTCAGACAATGATAGTTAATGAAAACACAACCAACTGTGCCTTCACATACAGCTTCAAGTCTGCGTTTCAGGCTAAACCAACAAGGAAGCATAGATAATAATGTCAATTAGAATGATAAATTTTCTCAGCAGGCAGATGAGAAATCTCGTGGTAACATATCTTCTCGAATCTGTAATCAAAGCAAGAGATAAAAGAGTAACAAAAGTCTAAAGCAGATGTGGCCAAGATTTCAGCTCACGGGCCATGCTCCGAAGTGCAGTCACACTGCATGTGTCTTGGTTTTATATTCAAACTTCTCAACAACATAGATCACAAAACAAGTTTTCAATTTTTATTTGTTAATTAATAATTTATTTTTGGCACACTGAAGACAATTTTTATCTGGCGCAAACTGTTGGCATATGGACAGACGCAGACAATTTTACAGAGTTTCACACTCAAATTGCCACTTAATCATGACCTATTTGGTTTCATAATTGAAAACAATCTTTCACACAAATATGTCAGTTGAAATATTGTAGGTCTTTTGCAGCCTCATTATGGAAACTAGAAAGATCTGCCTGAGAAAGCAATGTAGATGTCCTGGACAATTTTAATGTAAAAAGATTTCTAATTAAAAGTGGAATTATTTTGCATGTCAGTCAGTTACATATGCAAATGCACAGGGACGCTTTCAACTGAAATAGCAAACAGTCTCGAAAAGAGCTTGAAAATAGATGAAGATTGACAATGTGCTCGAAGCCTTTATAAAAGTATCGTAATTCTTGCAAGACCACAGTGAATTCTAGAAACCTCGCACTTTCTTAATGGCAGTGAGCTTAGGGAACTGGATTCTCTTTGCCAGAATGTGTCCCTTTTACAATGGGATTTTCTTTTTAAATGCATTCCCATCAAATCAGAAAGAAATTACCTTGCAATGTCTTACTGTGGACAGTGTGCAGTCAAGTCCACTTAAAATTGGAAGTCTGCAATCCAATCCAGATGTTCTAATGTTTGTTCCTACACTCCTTTTCCCTTCATAACTTCAAAAACAGCAAGATTTAAATTGAAAAATTGTTCTAAGTAATCCCCTTGGCTTAACTAACTCACTTTGCAGTAATATATGAAGTCTCCATATACTTTCCTCAGCACAGGGTCCTGGGTTCGATTCCTGGTGGGGTCAGGGATTTTCACCTGCCTCGAGATGACTGGGTGTTTGTGTTGTCCTCATCATTTCATCATCATTCATGAAAGTGGCGAGATTGGGCTGAGCAAAGGTTGGGAATTTGTACGGGCACTGATAACCGCACAGTTGAGCGCCCCACAAACCAATCATCATCATCATCATCCATCATCATCATCATCATCCATATTCTTTGTTCATTTCCACTGGAAACTGTTGCATTTGAAAATGGAATAATGGTTGTGACTTCAAAAATTTTGCTATTTGTACCACTAGGTTTTTCAATTGCTGCTTGCCTGCTAATTTAGGACAAAGTACTTCTTGATGTATGGAACAATGAATCCTGTCTGTTGATCGTTGTAATTTTTTGCTCTTTCATTGTCACCTAAAAGTTTAAATTATTTCTACGTGGAACCATAATGTCGTTTCATAGCAAATAAGCAGTACCCTTCACTTATGCAAATTGAGAATTCTCATCCCTCTCTTGTGTCATTCTCATTTATTTTAATGGATCGTACTGCCTCTTTTTGTGTGAACAGCCACTGGACCTGTGAATGTCCTTCATACTGTGAGCAAATAGCAAAAGGTAAACAGCGCAGACACCACAATTCTGCCAAACTCAGAGAGTTGTGCCAAATGCAAAATGCTACAATGCAATGCTGAAGGAAATGTCACACTGTTCAGGGTATTTCCAGGATGGACTGAGCAAAACTGAGTGACAGGCCGGGCCTTGCCCTGCGCACGGCCTGCTCTTGCTATACGCATGAAATTTGGCACACTGTGACAGCTCAGGTCTAAAGCTGTCAGACCATGCGTCTTTACCCCAGTGATAAAACTGATGACCATAGAACTCACGATATGGATGTCAGTGTCTGCCTGCGGGAACCATTAAATCCTTCATGTACTCTCATACCCTTACTACTCACCTTCCCCTCCGAGCTGCAATCTCCGTACGTAAGTGGGTAAACCTCATCGGTAGTGTCAGCCGAGAACTGCTAAACGTACATCGCGAACCAGGGGCTCAAGGATGCAACAGTTTTGTCTATATAAGTAATGCTTTTGTTAAGAAAGCGTCAGTCTTCATACAGTGGCTCGAGCAACAGCATTGGACCGCTCACACAGAAGATGCCACGATATTATAGGAGGAAAAGGCGTACCTGCCTTACAGTCAGTAAAGCAATAGACAATATTGCTATTAATACAGAGAACTATGCAGGTGCAAAAGTCGTCCTGCATGGTCCATCAGTGTTCTGTGGAGGAGTTCTTAATTTTACCCTTAGCAACAATGATGCCAATCAGCATGGTTATGGCTGGGTCACTGTTGCTCTGGTACGTGGACCTAAGGTCAATAAAGTTACAGGGCTAGTAAATTTTAGCAGCCGTGACGTCATTGCATATTGGACATTTCAGATTGGAGAGGTCTACAATAGAGATATGGGTAAATCATAGTACCTGTTTTCGATTACCTTGGTTTTCAGGACCAGGAATCACCGTAGAATAAATGAATCTGAATCTTTGTCAGTGTGGGTCAAAGGTGTTGACAACTGTAAAAAAATTAAAGTTTTGGGTGATCTCACTCATTATTACAGAAATTAAATAAATTGTATTCTTTCCTTTGTCCTTTCCAATGTGACTCCTAGAGACACATTCTATAATCTGAACAAAAAGAACGGCCTCAGCATAAAGAGAGCTTTATTTGTAAATAATGCATACTGGGCGTTGCATTTTTCTGTCCTCACACGCACTGTTCTGTAGGAAGCGATCAACGTCCTGTAGTCCAGTGACCAATGACATAAAGAGCATGTCATGATGAAAGATGCCATAATGTGCATACAGCAGTGTAAACAAGACCATGTACATCCACATGGTGTATACGACCCGGGAGATCCGGGAAAAACCCAGGAATTTTTTCATCGGGGAGAAAACCAGGAAAAACCCGGGAATTGTTTATAATTCCGGGAATTGTTCATTGTTTTAGTTTTCAGTTAAATTTTTGTGATTTTGACTGGTAAGAACCAATACTCTAACAAAGAATATTACTGGATCCTGCTATTGCAGAATAATACTGCAGCAACAAAACATGAACGAGTGGGAAAAAAAGAAATTAAAACTTAAGTTGCAAAGGAAATGCGCCATATACAACAACAAAACACAGTGCTCATATAAGCGTCTGCCAACAGCAAAGTGTGTCAAAGGCTTTAGGAAGACTGCAATGCATCATAACAACAAATTGCCTCCGATGAGCATGAGCGTGACGTGGCAACTGTTTAAATTAGATTCGTTTGAGCAGCTGCGGGCGGCTCATGTGCATGCACGGTTGAGTCTCGTATGAGTAGTACCTTCTTCCGCTTCTGGTTACGGATGTTTGGCTGGGCGCCACTACTTAATATTGCACGGGTTCGGAAATATAGTAAATCTGGCGCTGATGCCCAGAGCTGTCTGAGTTGTTGTGGGGAGATGGGTTGTATCCACGTGAACTGTGTTTAAGTTCAGCGACTTTTTTGTTTCCTCTTCGTTTATTGTTCTAACGTCAAATGATAACAAATGGATTTTTGCGGACGGGTGTTATCAAATGAATTAAAATACGTTAGCATAATTACGGAAGGCTAAAATATGTTATTAGTTTTAGACTTTATTTCCACCTTCCTGACGGTCAAGCATTAATCGCCTTGCAGAACAATGAAGTTATTTTTGTCGGTTTGCTAAAGAGATTTGGCTTTCATTAATCTTTTCTGCTTTATTTGAAACGAAGTGTTTAAGTTCACACTATTGGCTAGTTTCAACTGTTCGCTGCATTTCAAGTGCACGTATGTCATTATGCCATAATAAAGAACCAAACATGAGATAATACAGTACTGGTAGTCCAAGAAAATTTACATACGAATCTGGACATATGAATGTGCATTTTAAGCCTAATTTTGCATTTTAGTATGGTTCACGAAATTCCAATGCCCTTGAAGTATCCTGTTGTCTTGTTTCTTTTATGACATAATGTAAGATCTTTTAATGTTTTACACGTACGAACATATGCGCTTCCTGCGTCATCGTAGCTGCGTAAGCACGGTGACGCCTATTATCTGGCGCTCTCTTCCAACTGCTGAAACGAACCTGTTTCTAACAGGTCGCAGGAAAATATTGCGAATGGTGGTTTGAAAAGCGTTACATTCAAACCAAATTTCCCTTTACGCAAGATGAACTATGTGCGATAATGTACGATGAATTTCTTAAATCTCAAAGCGTTTGACTCTCATTTAAAAATCAACTCTTTGAGCACAACCATTTAGAAAAATTTCTATCCCAATATATCAGACATTTACGTCGTTATTAAAAATTGTACTGGCACATTTGTGTGATGTATCTTGAAGTGTAACAGGCGCAAAAAAGATCAACATTATATGTGGAAGCTTAGCTTCTCTTCCAGCTTATTAATCTCAGAGACCAATATTATATGTGAATGCTATGTATATTAGTTTAAACCATTAACTTTTCTTATTTGTGTGTTCGCGCTACTTAAGAGTGATCTTGCTATTGGCTGACTACATCACATGTCCTATGCTGTCATCAGCTTGCGAGATCATGTGACATGAGCTATGACTGGCTTACAAAAAGCACATCGCAATCTCGATTTCAATGCTGCGGAAAGTGACATGCGGTGTACGGTGGAATTCAAATTTATACCTTCATAATACGGAAATATGCAGCGTACATGTTACTGCACATCAAAGGTCTTTCAAAACATGTTTTTCCCCCTGAGAGTTTTGTTTTCTAAAGTGAAATTCTACTACGGTATATAAATCCATAAACATTCAAAGAATTGATGAGTTTTACAGTGCTGACGAAGAGTATACTGTCACTTAACACGGAAAAAGTGTATTTTCAACCGGGAAAAACTGTATTTTTAACTGGGAAATCCGGGACTTTTTTTTCCTTGTCCGCGTATACACGCTGATCCAGCTTGCAGTGATTGAACATCACAAGTTTTCAGGGCCACCATTCCACTGAGGTGTTCATCCCGTAGTCTTGTGGTTAGCTCCAAAGGCAATCTGTTCGTGAAACGGTGATTTTCTGTCTGCATTGAGGGGAAGGCATGCAGCTCTATGTAGTTTTAAGACTCACTCAGATGAAGTTAATTTTGCAGTCTTTCCGTTGCTGGAAGAGAAATTTCCCTGAATTATTATGAAGAGCAAGAAGAGATCATGGCAACAATTACTAAACTGTATAAATTGTTCTACTGAGAGTGGTGACAGTTGTTTATGAAGCAATTTTGAGGATATCAAAAAGGCAAGACGTGTACAGTTACTGCTGTAATGTGAAATGGAGGTCACCACATCAACTCAGGAGCATGAAACATGTAACAGCCCTTTTTACAGGTGGAAGTTATGTCCAGATGATGTGTCATGGCAGCAGTGTGATCGTTTACTGCTATACCAGAGGAAATACAGAAATCCTGCTTCATCTTCTTACTAACAGGATCATTTTGTGACTCATGGACATTTTTGAGTAGCTGTCATAGTGCTCTTCTCATGAGAGGCTTAGGAAAGACATTGGAATGACTGGTCAACTGCTGCAGGGTCTTAATCTCTTTCATCATGGGTTCAGAAGATGCCACTCTACCATAGATAACGTTACCAGTATATTTGACCATAAATTCTGTATTTAAATGTAAAAGGTGTAGGACGTTGTGGTTTCATTTCTCATCTACTGTTAACAACATTTTGAAGTGGAATTAATGTGTGAAAATCAGAATATGGTTGTTCAAATTATTACGTTGGTTACAAATGTGCAATTATAATTTGTATACTCCATCTATTTGTTAAACAGTGATCTCCAACACTGAGTTTGGAAACATGAAAGTGAATGTGTAATCACCCATGAAGGTGGTCATAAGCCTGAAACCTGTCGTGATTGAAATAAACCACCATCTGTTGTGACTAACAGCAGATTTTATTCAATACTACCCTTTCAAGAAGTAGTCACACTTCATCTTACAATGCTGGAATAGGCCATATAACAAGTTTCCGTGACAGTCATCAGCAAATGGTCTTAATGTCCTCCTACAGCTCTCTGAATGGGGCTTTTGAGAATCTTTTTCGGTGTTCATAATTTCCTTCCGCATCCTGTGTTATTTGAAGTGCTTGAGTGACCACTTTGAACATATGAATGGTGGCCCTTGAGGTAGTACGAGCTACACACAAGCAACATTCTCAGTTATAACTGATAATTCGAAGGGTAGAAGAATAGGCAGAGACGTTCACAACTGAGAAAACAGTTTTTTTTGGGGGGGGTGGGGTTTACCACACATTCTAAGCTGAAAGTACACTCCCTGATGTCATAGTTAAGAGAGCAGACAGTGTATGCATTCTTCAATTTTACAATCTCTGTACAATCCTAGTTTCATTACAAATGCATGGTTGATGGGTCTGTTAGCCAACTATATTAAAAAATAGATGTGTTCCACCATGACGAAATAAGGTTCTCTCTTGGAGCTGTTAGAACCACCCTTATTCCTGTCATTTGTACACACTAGTTGACAACATGCAGTTAATGTTCTGTGTGTGGTAAGCCTATAAAATACTATTGGTGCATCAGACGCCACAGACCATACTGTTGTTCATCCATTAATGGAGGTATCATTTGCAAGTGAAGCCTTTTTGGGAAGTGTGCAAATGATTGCCTTTAAGAGATATACTGATCATCAAAACATTGTGACCGCTGCCTACAGCGAGATTGATTGTCATGTGGTGGCATTGCAGACACATGATATGGTAAGGAAAGTACATAAGGAGAATGGATGCGAATGAGAAATCATTCTAGTAACGATGCAGGCTGCAAATGGCGAAATACGCTGACATATTAAGCTACTTTGACAAAGGGCAGATTGTTATGGCACAATGCTTGAGGATGAACATTTGTGAAACCGTAAAACTAGTCAGCTGTTTGCATGCTACTGTAGTTAGCATTTATAGAAAGTGGTTGAAGGCTGGTGAAACCGCAAGTAAGTGACAATGTGTTGGATGTCCACATCTCATCATAGCACGTGGATGATGTATGGTTGCCAACTCTGTAAAGCAGGGTATGTGACAGTCTGTGGCAGATCTGACAACAGAACACAGTAATGGTGCAGGTATGAGTGTTTCAGAGTACACTGCTCAGCACACATTGTTGAATATGGGGCTCCACAGCAGATGACCCCTACATGTTTCCATCTTGACCCAGCACCAATTACGATTGCAGTGGGCACAGGATCATAGAGATTGGAGCGTGTATCAGTGGAAACAGCTCACCTGTTCATACGAATCGCATTTCTTGGAACAACAGGGTGATACTTTGTCCAGATACGCTCTTAGCCAGGTGATCTGCTGCTCGAAACATCCACACCACCATGGTTGCAGGCTGGTGAGCGGTGTTATGCTATGAAGACCATTCAACTGGCCTTTAATGTGACCTGTGGTAGTAATCGAAGGTTTGGCGCTGATAACCTCGCCGTTGAGCGCCCCTAACCACACACACACACACACACACACACACACACACACCAGTAATCGAAGGCACCATGGTAGTTGTAGACTAGACGAACATAATTGCAGACCACTTGAATACTTTCATGTTTGATGCCTTTCCTGGCGGCGATATGAATCTTCCAACAGGATAATTGTCCGTGTAACGAGGCCAGACTCGTGCTACAGTGGATTGAGGAACATTATATTCAACTCACGTTGATGTTTTGGCCACCAAATTCGCCTGATCCGAACCCAGTGGAGCCTTCCTGGGACGCTATCGGGCGCCAACTCCGCACCTACAAACCACCTGCCCATTATATATGGGAATTGCGTGACCTGTGTGTAAATATCTGGTGCCAATACACCTCTGGAAACCTACCAAAGACTTGTCGAATCCATGCCACACAGAATTGCTGCTGTATTGCGTTCCAAATGTGAAGCAACAAGCTATTAAGCAGGTTTTTGCTCATCACTTTATACGCTATTATATGCCAAAATTGTTGCAACTGACTAACACATGTCTCCTGAGATGAATCGGAGACAGTTGCCTACAGAGAAGACGGCAGGCGAGTGCTTGATGAGAAAATATAGAGCCGTTGACCTTGCGGGGCAGCAGGTTTAGCTACGATGGGTGGGGCTGAGAAGGCTCTCCTTGACCTTGATCCAAGGGCGTGGCAGTGCTTGTTACAGCCGGTGTGTGTTTCGGGAACTGACGATTCGACAAACGATAGACGCTCACCGGATGAAATATTAATAGATTGTCCACACCAGCTGCAGCAGTTGATCCAACCATCGTTTCATTCGACCATATAAAATGTTTTGTGATACAAATGTTTCTCGGAATGGCTTGTGTATGTCTGTATTGTTCCTTGTATTACTTTCGCGCATTTTCCACAACCTTGCAAAGTCATTTAATTCCTGACTTACTTTTCGGTTTCGTCTCATGGTTTCCACCATGGCCAAGCACTGCAATGCTCAGAGAAATTTGAATATTTGTTCCCCACAAGACACCAGGGAGTGGCTTGTTTAGCGTCGCCGTCGTAGTAGTATGTTTCTTGACTCGTGGTACGCAAGATTTCGGAATTTTGCGAGTAAGGCTCCCCGCGATGCACAAAATCTTTTTCGTGACGTCTCCGACTTAGGTATGTTTGGCAGCTTTGTGACATCCTCACGCTGACCAAACAAAACGTGACCAGTTGTGCATCTCGCCTTTGAATTTTTCTATTTCGCCTAGGTAACCCAACTTTGTTAAGAGTCCCAGACTGAACTGCTCAAAGGGGAGTATTGCAAGCGAACCTTTTCGTGCGTGTTTTATTTACATTTAGCAGGATGCTTCCAGTAAAGCTGAGTTTGACATCTGAGTTCCCCGTGGCTAGATTTTAATTGTTATTTTCTGTTAAATCGCAATGGACAAATACTCCAATTTACGAGGGTCATTCAAATAAATAATGCTCCACAAATTTTTTTCTCTGAAGATATTTATTCTTAAGAGTTAGAATCTGGTGACAGTATCAATCAACTATCCTTTTACATGTACTACTTTCCTGCATAGCTTCATCACGTTCTAAAAATTGGCGATCAAAAACTTGGCGAAGAGGCTGTCGTAAGACCGGATGCGGCTATGAAAACTGCACCATATTTTAAGAAAGCAACTGGTGGTCGACACAGTGTGCTTTTTGTTTTGTGGGTGAGTGATGGTGACTGTGAACATTATTTGACGTTGCTGCAGCCAGAGCCTATGTGTCGAGACCAGATATTTATCATCTCTTTTTGTTTTTGCTAGCGATGTGATTTCGTCACTGCGAAGGTCGTAGCTACTACTGTGGTGATGTGGTTTCCAGCATTGTTGTTGACGAACCATATGGTGTCTTCTGGAATCCAATGCCTGTAGGTCGACGTGTTAATGCTGAAATCACGCTGAGTAGAAAAATACCGATACGAACGATGACAGGTCGTGCCATCATAATCTGAAAGATTTCGCTGCCACGACCCTCGCGATTGGTCCCATAAGACCGCAAAAGAAAGGATTGAATTCCTTTGGCTACAGCTAGTAGTAGTCTGTGCAGATAAGCGAAATGTTATCCACAGATTATAGGTTTCCAACCACATCAGTGATTCCTTGATTTGTATTCGCAAATACTATAATTTTAACTATGCTTTATCATACAGATAAGAGAAATTCCGCCTTCTACAACATTATTTTTCTTATCTACATGACAAAGCAAAAGTGAAGTAACAACTGAGGAGAACCGACTACAAATATTAACAATATTATAATTTTACTCATCACTGTAAAGCATGTAACACATTTTTTCCAACCTGGAACGGATGGGTTATTGGATCCAAACACTCAGTTTACTGGCCAGGTATGAAAAATAAGTATGGTTTTCCTCACCACTGTCAACATAGAATCTGTCTCACGAACACACAGGTAGCTGCACAAGTGACATGTCTGCCACACATCATTTCTCAGTTTCGAATTGCTGTAACCACGTAGCTCTTGCCGCTGCTTTTAGACAGCCAAATGACGTCATGACTGTTACATCGTTTCATGTATCGTTAATGTAGGTTGGAGGCCAATTTTATGTACTGTTCATTGATACAGTATATAAAAGGGAATCCCACACAGAGTACCAGTTGTATGCATGCAAATAATGCTTATAAGACGGTGATAGAAGTGGGTTGTTGGGAGGGTAGAAACACTAAAAACGTAAAAAATTAGTACACTGCCACCAAAATAAAAGTGAATGGAATGTTACACTCATACGTACCAAACGACAATATTTGAGTAACTGAATGTGAATCTGGAATCAGATTTTCCTTGACAACATGTCTGAAAAATAATGAAATAGTGCAGTGTTTTCATTCCCGATTTGCTTAGTGTAGCTGTCTCCCACAAAACCTATAATATCTCACCGTGAATAAAAGGTGATTCTGTTAGTAAATTTGAACAACGTTAGGTATAATTTCATGTAAGAAAGTCAAAAACGACAACTTGAATCACATTGTAATAACTGAAAGTAAATATTTGTAAAATTATTGATGTGAAAAGGAAGACGAAATTTTAAGCGGTCTTGTATTATAGTTGGTAATGTGTTATGCTACATCGGAACCAACTTTCAGTTTGCGAAAATTTAGGTTAAAGAAAAACAGAGCTTCCAGCCAGACGCAATCGATCAGATATCATTCTTTGAATGTTGAGAGCGACAGAGTGGTGTTAATTTTATTGTAGGTCAATTTCCCCTTCAATTTCTCCAAATCGGAACATAGCGTGGTGAGATAGAGTATTCAGGGAGCTTCCTTGACTTTGGGGGAACTTTTCGGGTAATTAGTTATGCAAGTTTTGATTATAAGATAGGGCAGTACCAGCTAGAGAAAGTGATTCTTAGGTGCAGAGGTGGCTGAACCAATGAGAATGCTAGTGAACCACAGTGCCGATTCGTTGAGAAGTCTAAATGTTTAATTACTGTTTGTTTCACAAAATATGTATTGGATACGAATAATCTATATCTAGATGTAAACAAGAAGTTTTGAAGTTTCCCTACTCAAGTCATAAATGTTTGCAGTGTTCCCTTCCTACTGCATGGCAAATAGCTAAGCGGTAACCGAACTGCCGGCCGCTGTGTTCGAGCGGTTCTAGGCGCTTCAGTGCGGAACCGCGCGACCGCTACGGTCGCAGGTTCGAACCCTGCCTCGGGCATGGATGTGTATGATGTCCTTAGGTTAGTTAGGTTTAAGTAGTTCTCAGTTCTAGTGGTGTAGACATGAATAATACGAAGTTACAGCAGACAATTTGGTTGTCTTGTGTTAATGTAAATCTTCACTGGTTCCACATCTCCTTCGTGATAGGATTTGGTCAGAGATCAAAATTTGTGCTTTTGACTTGAAGCAGACGCTAATCACCTAGATATATACTCAGAGAAGTATTGTTTTTCAACCTACAGATTAGGCAAACTGAAGAAAATATCAGTTACGAAAGTGACCTGTTCCACAGTCCTTGCAGAGATATTTCCATGATTTGAAAATGAGGATTTATGTTGGTCCTAAAATGTAAAATTCGGTGAAAGACTAAGATTTTCAGATGAGAGCACATTAATGTCTTAAGTCACTACAGGAGTTTTCTCTGAAACGAATGCTTTCTTATATTTTATGATATATATTCTTTCGGTATATTTACTGGATGAAGGAAACGTTATAAAATATAAACGCTAATTTTGTATAAAAATTGGACATTGTGGGTATAAACGGATTTGAGGCGCTGAGAACCATAAGGCCCTAAAGCACACTGTCATGGAGCCACATGTAAGTGAATATCAGAGAAACTGGTGAGACAGCTTTTCGTGAAAGTTCATAGATACAATGTGTTCCTACGACACAAATAAATCTGACTCACCAGAAGATCAGGAGATGTCTCAAGCATGAATAATTGTTACAATATCACAATCGACGATGATGTGCTTTAGGCCCTTATGGTTCTTAGCGTCTTATTTTATTTCTTATAAAAGCATAACAAAACGTTTCACACCTATTGTTGAGGAATCGTTACAAAACAAATGCTGCCTGCCAAACTGATATTTTGCCTTCTGTTACTATGGAGGCGGTGAACTACTCACGGTGCAACAAAAACACGTATTACCTGAAAGACTGTGTTTAAGTTACTTGTAAAAAGAACTGTCAATTCATTTCACCTGGGCACATGTAGAAACGATAACCGCCGCATTAATATTAGCAATGTCGAGGAAATTAACTGTAATACCACCTGTTACAGAAATACGAAAAGGTGTTTTATTGTTAAAGTCAGTGCTTGATTTCAGTTATAAATGAGAAACACTGTAACTTTCAGCTCCACTTCACATTGCGTGTAATGACGGAAACTTAGCTTCCTGCCTCGGGTAACGCGACTTTGATGTTGGTGTCAGTATAATGATGTCACGCATAGTCTGTGTTATCTAAGGTCTATGGTTCTCCCCTTGGCACCTGCAACGGTCGTTCGCTGCTGCATGGGAATCCATGATCTGGTCAGGCTGAGGCTATGTTCTTTCTTACTGAAGGCGTTGTCAAGTTTGTGAATTTCTATCGCGTCTCTGAACGATTGTGATAATTTCTCCACAGCAAGAACTCCTGCGTCGACGAATTTTATTGTGGTCGGTCTCGCACAGCACTGCCACGGCCGATGTCTCCACCTGGCCCAGCCTACAATGCCGTTTGTTTGGTGATCCTGGGACTGACGGAGCGTCCAGTCATTCTCACATCGACCTATCCACATGTACAGGGTATGCTGTGTATTCCCGACATTGCAGGTGGGTCCTTTTTGTCTTTTGCCGATCCGATACATAGTTTTGATCTTGGTTGATTTTTAAATCGTCTTTGTGCCGTTCTTGTGCAATGTACGGCCGATTCTGTCCGTCACCCTGGGGATGTATGGCAGAATGACTGTACCTGACATTTCTTCTCCTGACGTGTCACTTCGCCGAGTGTGAGATTTCGTGACACTGGATCGGGGTCTTTCTCTTTCTAAATAACAACAGTCGTGTAAGAAAATTGTGTTCTGTTAAGAACTTTTATGTTGTTGTTGTTGTCTTCAGTCCTGAGAATGGTTTGATGCAGCTCTCCATGTGGAAGCTTCTTCATCTCCCAGTACCTACTGCAACCTACAGCCTTCTGAATCTGCTTAGTGTATTCATCTCTTGGTCTCCCTCTACGATTTTTACCCTCCACGCTGCCCTCCAATACTAAACTGGTGATCCCTTGATGCCTCAGAACATGTCCTGCCAACCTTTTTTGGAAAACTTTGGAGAACTTGTATGGAAAACATATTTCTGCAAATTTACTTTACAGTATATATTTTTTACTTTAACAGAAAACTTATATACAAATAGAGATACATCAGAGAGATGTTATGTTGGTTATTTTTGTACTTCTATTCAGTATATGAGAAAAAGTGAGACTACGACTAGCAGCAGGCGAAGAAAAAACCATAATCATACAGACAAGTACTCGGCACTCAAAAAAAAAAAAAAAATACATACGCTTGTGACAAATTATCCATACTACTATTCCATGCACATATCATTGACAGTTCAACTTTCAGCTGCAGTGCAGTATGAACTTCGTGGCCTCCCAGTCTAAAGACTACTTGGCACCCTCGAGCAAACATCTCTCTTAATTTTCGATCAAGAGACTTTTTGAGGTCGTACCATGCATACCCTTAGTCCGTCTTTAGATGTGTACAGTATGCATAAATTTTCCATCTGAGCCCCACAATCTGTGAACCATGCGCCTCATTCATCAGGTTGATAACCATTTTGTTTTGAGGTATAATGCTGTAAGGATTATCAGCTGCATATCTGGACATGTCGAGTGCTTCAGGAAGGTACCTTATTACCGGATATGGATTGCAGCCTTTCACCCAGCTGATGAAACTGTGTGTATACGTGTAAAGTAACTTTGGAGTGGCACAATTTGGCTTTGCAAACTCATAGTGGAAGTGGTGAATAAGGAGTTTGGAAAGGTCCAGTGAACACATACCAACATAGACAGGGTTCTTGAATTCTACTGAAATCTTAGCCAACTCCAGAGCAACTAATCCTCGATGTGAGATAGCGGTCCACTTAAAATTTGGTATGATGATGTAATCTCAAGCACCATAACGTCCATCCCAATGGTAAACTAAATGAATTTCGTGACACGTTTCCAAATATTCCATAATTTTCGTGAAAATTGAATTGTTCATTCACAAAGGGATTAATCACATTTAGCTACTAGTGGGCATTGATTTACATCAATAGGGAAAGTTGATAATTTGTGTCACACTGTGATTCACAACCGGGTTCCTGCTCACTAGACAGATACCATGACCACTAAGCGATCCTGACACAGTGGTCATTGCAACTGCATGGACAGCACTAGCATGCGAGTAAACATCAAGATAGAGTACATTTCAGAGACATGACCCAGTATGACGCTGGGGACTGGGTGTTTGTGATGTCTTCATCGTTCCACCATCATTCATGAAAGTGGGTAGATCGGACTATGTACCTGTTGGAAATGTATATGGGTGACTGAGCAGTTGAGCACCCCACAAACCAATCGTCATCATCATCATCATCATCATCATCATCCAGTATGACGCCCTTGGTAAAAGTTCTGAAACAATCTGCAATTAATCCATCACACCATTATCCTTGCAAATGTAGACAATGGACCTTTCCTCTCACCATTACTTCCTTCTTTCAGGGGTTGCATGAGTTGGCAGCAAAGAACTGTGCTGCACTTAATGGTGAGATACTGTGGGTATTGCTGATTCTGGGAAGCTCACTTTCCAACACAGGAAGGCACACACTAAGAAAAGTATTAAGGTTTTGGTAGCTTGCATTAGAATTGTCTATGTGAGATGCGATTCCCAAAAGTGCCAGTAATGGCAGAATACTCCCAATATGGGCGCATGATTTACCTAGTGATCATTAACAGGGTGGGCTGGTAGTATGCTGCTAGGTTTAGGACGATGATGCCGAGATGGTCCAGGGTGTGTCGAGTGTGGCACAGACGGTGGCAAACATGCTGGTGTCATTAGTCTATACCAGGAGGATGATGAGATGATGATGATGATGACCATGACCATGATCATGATGAAGAATCTGGTTGCGATGACTGTTTTGATGGACACGACCAATACATCGTCGACAGGTCTACTTGTGGTACAAGTGTTGTCAATCTGTACTGGGTTGATGGGCCTGTCCATGGTACTGGTGATGTCGGATGTGGATGTGGTGCTGAAATTGTTGAGTGCAGTCAATACACCATCAATGGGCCCTCTCTCAATACAGGTGATGATCACATCACAGGCCCACCTTCAGTTCAGATGATCTGTGCCGTTCTGCCTCTCCTGATGTCAACTACAGGCTGCTTGTGATGAATTACATATTCGATAAGGACTTTTATTTGCCTCAAGTGCAAATCGTAGTCCAACCAGGAACGAGTTGAACCCACACCAATCTTCATTAAATTAATATCTTCTTCTATTAAAAGGTATTTTTCAGTAGCTGATCCTTTTCACTGACAAGGAGACCCTTGGATGATTTTGGATGTAGAATGTTGAATTCTGTTCATGGGAGAAAGTTTGCAATTTTGTGAAACATACAAAGTATCAATCAATATTCACACAGATCATTAACATCCGGTAGCAATGTTGTGTATCATGTACTTTTAGAGAGAAAGTTCTTTCCTGATCATTACCGGAACTTTGTTAGTGAAGGTTAATTACCTGTGTTCACTTCAGATATGAATCATAATTGGGCAGTGAAGGTTAATTACCTGTGTTCACTTCAGATATGAATCATAATTGGACATAACTCACTAAGAATCAGGATAATGCTTGTTAAAATATCAGTTCAATATTTGTTATAGTGGGACTGAAAGAAAACAGCAAACATGTAACAGTTATAGTTTGGATGTATAAGTTCCTTACCGAAGGGTAATTGTCGTTAATGAGTCATTTCAGATCACTCGACATAACTCAAATGCACTGAACTTCTGTAAGATAGTTCTTTTGTTCCCTTTTGCTATCAGTGATAGCTACATGACCCTCTTCAGTTCAGAAAACTGCTTTTTAAGGTTCAGTGTATGATTACATCGTGATTTGCAAAATAATTAATGAAGTCTTCTCACTGTTTGCTGCCAGAGATATTTTCACTTCCTATCATGCACAATGTGTGATGAAATTTATTGTCATTAAACTTCCATTTAACTTCTTTAAAACTTTATATAAGCTATGTGAATTTAAATTAAATTTACTTAACGAATCTTTTTACAACTATAAACCCTCACAATTAAATGTCCTCATTTCTTATCTCTCCTATCCAAGATATTATAGTACTTCTAAGGAATTCTCATGGGAAATAAGTCACCAGCAGACCCATATGTGGTAGAACATAACTTTTTAATGTTAACCATTATACATCAGATACAATAGTGGTTACAGTTTCATAATTTACTTTCATTTTAATAATCACAATGAGTGTTGACAATGTCTTGCATGGCTTCCACCTGCTAGCCATTGGTTGGACTCCAGGAGTGCCCGGTATACCTGTTGCTGCATTGTCAGAACAACATTGGAACACCTTATATTGACTTGATTGTAGAATGTTAAATACAGAACAATCGTAGCATTTTTAGTATAATTCATGTGACACCTAGCATATAAAACTATAGTCCCTATTTATACTTTCTGACATCGCTCAGTGGAACATATTAGTGTTTACCATGATTTATATTGTAAGCAATATGTCTCCCTGCTGCTAGCTGATCAACTCCAGGTTTAAAATTAATAACTTGCGTTGGATGCCCAAGAATCTTCGTGTCATTAATGAGTTGAGTTTACCTTACGTAATTCATATAATAACGTATTCTTCCCTACTATGATCATAATACGGCATTTTCAATAAGTTTCATAACTGCCAAAGCTTATGTCATACTATGTGTATGTCCATTTGCATTAATATTTGTGAACATTTTACTTTGAGTAATAATTGTCGTTTTCATTGTATGTTTATACACCATGTTACACCATCGGTGTTCATGAACTGTGAGATCTGTAATACTACACTGTCTATGGCCTAATAGGATACTTTTAAATCACTTCCCTATACCGCTTAATTTTATACATGCTTATTTGGCACTACATCACCTGTCTTTTTGTTAATGATGAGATTTAGCAATTATTGTTAGCTCCATATGCCTGCTCTCAAATATTTCTTAAGACTTTCTGTCTCATCAGATTTCTATTTGATTGCTTAATTGTTATGTAATGGACTACTTTACCACAATTTATACGAGTTAATCTACTATAGCACTTCTCCTTTTTTCCTTGTTAGTTATCTTTAGCATCAATTGAACTGAATTTGCAGGGTTTACTGTGTTGTTCATAGCAGTACTACTGTAATATTATTAGGCAGTTAGCTTATTGTTTCTTCAAGGCAAGCATTAATTATTGCACATCATGATATTTAGGTATCTGCAGTACATTACACAGACCTTTAATTATGTTTCTGGTTATATCCTGTAGCACTCCATCTTTGAGATGGGGTATTTCTAACACCTCACATGGCCCTTGAAATAGAGGAAAAAGCTTCCGAACTTCCTTACATAATTTGGATCTTTGTCATGAGTTTGAACCATTAGTTTATCGCCTGCTTTAAAGCTATTACTACTATATTATGCTCCCCTTGTTGCTGAAAGCACTACAGTTCAATTTAGTTTCTACCATCGCCTGATTTGCACCACTTTGGTCTTTTTGTCGCCAGGGCAGTCAAAAAGGCTCTCCTATCAGTTCTTTCCCTGTAATGTCCATAGAGACAAACCCCGTGCTAATATGTGGTATTTCATTTAATAAAATCTCTTACTTACGAGCTAAGTAAATCCATTGTGCATGTCGCTCAGAGCAATACTTTCAATAAAGCCATCCAAACTCTCACATAATACAGCCAGTGGGGTTACTTTGTAGGTAATACTTCGAAATCATTACATGTTTTATGAGTGTTGTCTGAAAAGTTCTCAGCACCATTGACCACTAACGCCAGTAATATCCCCCAGGAACTTGATTTTTTTTACCAAATGAAGGCTTAGGTAACTGTGATGCCCTTGGGTAGAGTACATACTACACTCCTGGAAATGGAAAAAAGAACACATTGACACCGGTGTGTCAGACCCACCATACTTGCTCCGGACACTGCGAGAGGGCTGTACAAGCAATGATCACACGCACGGCACAGCGGACACACCAGGAACCGCGGTGTTGGCCGTCGAATGGCGCTAGCTGCGCAGCATTTGTGCACCGCCGCCGTTAGTGTCAGCCAGTTTGCCGTGGCATACGGAACTCCATCGCAGTCTTTAACACTGGTAGCATGCCGCGACAGCGTGGACGTGAACCGTATGTGCAGTTGACGGACTTTGAGCGAGGGCGTATAGTGGGCATGCGGGAGGCCGGGTGGACGTACCGCCGAATTGCTCAACACGTGGGGCGTGAGGTCTCCACAGTACATCGATGTTGTCGCCAGTGGTCGGCGGAAGGTGCACGTGCCCGTCGACCTGGGACCGGACCGCAGCGACGCACGGATGCACGCCAAGACCGTAGGATCCTACGCAGTGCTGTAGGGGACCGCACCGCCACTTCCCAGCAAATTAGGGACACTGTTGCTCCTGGGGTATCGGCGAGGACCATTCGCAACCGTCTCCATGAAGCTGGGCTACGGTCCCGCACACCGTTAGGCCGTCTTCCGCTCACGCCCCAACATCGTGCAGCCCGCCTCCAGTGGTGTCGCGACAGGCGTGAATGGAGGGACGAATGGAGACGTGTCGTCTTCAGCGATGAGAGTCGCTTCTGCCTTGGTGCCAATGATGGTCGTATGCGTGTTTGGCGCCGTGCAGGTGAGCGCCACAATCAGGACTGCATACGACCGAGGCACACAGGGCCAACACCCGGCATCATGGTGTGGGGAGCGATCTCCTACACTGGCCGTACACCACTGGTGATCGTCGAGGGGACACTGAATAGTGCACGGTACATCCAAACCGTCATCGAACCCATCGTTCTACCATTCCTAGACCGGCAAGGGAACTTGCTGTTCCAACAGGACAATGCACGTCCGCATGTATCCCGTGCCACCCAACGTGCTCTAGAAGGTGTAAGTCAACTACCCTGGCCAGCAAGATCTCCGGATCTGTCCCCCATTGAGCATGTTTGGGACTGGATGAAGCGTCGTCTCACGCGGTCTGCACGTCCAGCACGAACGCTGGTCCAACTGAGGCGCCAGGTGGAAATGGCATGGCAAGCCGTTCCACAGGACTACATCCAGCATCTCTACGATCGTCTCCATGGGAGAATAGCAGCCTGCATTGCTGCGAAAGGTGGATATACACTGTACTAGTGCCGACATTGTGCATGCTCTGTTGCCTGTGTCTATGTGCCTGTGGTTCTGTCAGTGTGATCATGTGATGTATCTGACCCCAGGAATGTGTCAATAAAGTTTCCCCTTCCTGGGACAATGAATTCACGGTGTTCTTATTTCAATTTCCAGGAGTGTATATTGTATTCCTTGGGTACCTTGTAATCGCAGTATTACCCCTTTCATTTTACATTTCCTTTGATAACTGCGGTTACTTGATATTTTTACTTGGCAAAAATAGTTACTTTGTATTTCCCTTTCTTTTTGACTATTTCTATGTCTTTCCCGTAATCTTCCCAAATAAATCTGGGATGGTTCTTCCCTAGTCGCATTTAGTATATCCAACTGTTTCAGGAAGCTCAGAATAACATTAACTTTGTTTCATTCTCTAACTATCATTTTTCCCCATCACGTAAGTGGACATATGGCGTAAAGGTAGCAGGGTAAAGTGGGATCGAGGACAGTTTGTTTGTGGGGATTGCATACAGCCTGGGGCCAGCGTAAGTTCAGGGACAAACCAATTGTTATGCTAATTTATTTATGATCCCTCGTGGGTTGATTTATGACACACTGGGGGGTAATCCATACTTCTGAGAAACATCCCAACCCTCCTCCTCTTCCTTCTCCTCCTCCTCTTCCTCCTCCTCCTCCTCCTCTTCCTCCTCCTCCTGCACACAAGTGGGAAATCCCCGACCCTGGCCCCTCCCCCTCACTGATTCAAGCACGCTTTTGATATCAAATTAATTGACAATTAAATTGATCAATTAATTACCCCCTCCAGAAAAATCCCCCCCCCCATGAGTTCACAATATGACCACATGTATATCACTCTCACAAAGTAATGGATTAGGTGGTTCAGAGATGATACAGAAATTGAGAACCATGCTGGAATGTAATTGGCTGACAGCATCATGATATCGACGTGATGAGATGTTCTGTGGACATGATACCTTGTCATGAGTGGTGGCGTGGACCAAAAATTGATGGCAAATAAGTAAAACTGATGAAAATATGACAAAAAAATGTGGAGAGATTAGAGTACATACATACACACCTGGGTGTATGAAAACCATTCCGCTCATGCACTGCTGGGATTGACAAATGAAAGTGCATATTATCCATGTTCAGTGGATGTAAGACCTGCAGAATACCCCCATGTACCACATGTGGTTATGCATTGTAAGTCATAAAATGAAAAACACAAGTGTCCAGAGAGTTGGAGGTCACTGTGACTACCACCTGGTATACCGAAGCAGCAATCACGTACCTGGAAAGCAATAGCCACCACCAACATCAATGTAGAGGTCATCACCTTCGAACAGCTGTTTGGAAATGCTCCAAACTCTTCCAGTTTCCATATGTTGCAATGTGTTCCATATTTTTTTCAATAAGAAACATGGCCTCTGTCTCTTATTTCAACCATCCTGTGTGTTGTGAGAGCAGCTTAGTTTACACCATGCGACGTCCAGCTGTGATAAGTCCTCCAGTTCAGGCAACCAATATTTACACAGATCTGTGGAAGAAACTTCGATCAATGACCACCTGCTCCACTGGACCAATACATGTAGGGATCACCATATAAGGGCAATTTCAACACGTAGATGGTATTTGTTTCTGATATATTGGAACAGAGAGACATGCTAAAATCTTATTGAGTTCTCAACCATGTGATGTTAACGAAGTTTTTATAGTTCATAATTTTACTCTGTTCGATGTTAACAAAATAATGATTGGGGAGGGAGGGAGGGGGAGGGAGAGAGAGAGAGAGAGAGAGAGAGAGAGAGAGAGAGAGAGAGAGAGAGAGAGAGAAGAGAGAGATTATATGATGTTATCGAAGATTCTGACATCATTTCACTGTCGTGTTTGTAGCGTCGTAATCATAGGAATACGACAAAGGAGATTAGGTCATGTACCAGGGGCACTTACAGTTTTTAATTTTGTAAAAGATTTTATACATAAAAGACCACTGAAGTATATTTGAAACCTGTATTCTCTTGTGAATATTGTCCAATATCTACAAGATACTCTGGCCATAAGTATTTGAAACCTCAAAATGCAATGCGCCTGTGTGAGAATGTCCTTCGTGCTGGTTTGTGGAACTCTTAAATCACTGTCTCCACAACTATTTGTATGCATTTAGATAAATTTTTGAAGTGATTTCATTCAAATGCGCTGCATCCCAGCTGCGGTCGATGCTGTTAGTAGTTGGAATCGTTCAACTGTTTTGCTGGGATCGTCATAGTATATGTATCACGAAGATCAAGTGCTAATTTTTTAAATTCTTAGTATCAATATCGCCGTTGATATGCACATCCTCTAATGCTGATTTATTGAAGTTTTATGTTCTGAACTTATATACATTGAAGCGCCAAATAAACTGGTATAGGCATGCGTATTCAAATACAGAGATATGTAAACAGGCAGAATGCGGTGTATATAAGACGACAAGTGTCTGGCGCAGTTATTTGATCGGTTACTGCTGCAACAATGGCAGATTATCAAGATTTAAGTAAATTTGAACGTGGTGTTGTTGTCGGCGTACGAGCGATGGTACACAGCATGTCCGATGTAGCGATGAAGTGGGGATTTTCCCGTACGACCATTTCAGTACTGTGAATATCAGAAATCCGGTAAAACATCAAATCCTCGACATCGCTGCGGTCGGAAAAAGATCCTGCAAGAACGGGACCAACGACGACAGAAGAGAATCGCCCAACGTGATAGAAGTGGAACCCTTCCGCAAATTGCTGTAGATTTCAAAGCTGGGCCATCAATAAGTGTCAGTGTACGAACCATTCAAAGAAACATCATCGATATGGGCTTTCGGAGCCGAAGGTCCACTTGTGTAGTCTTGATGACTGCACACACGAAGATTTATGCCTCCCCTGGGCCCGTCAACACCGCCGTTTGACTGTTGATGACTGGAAACATGTTGCCTGATCGGACGAGTCTCGTTTCAAATTGTATCGAGCGGATGGACGTGTACGGGAATGGAGACAACCTAATGAATCCATGGACCCTGCATGTCAGCAGGGTATTGTTCAAGCTGGTGGAGGCTCTGCAGTGGTCTGAGGCATATGCAGTTGGTGTGATATGGACCCCTGATACGTCTAGATACGATTCTGACAGGTGTCACATACGTAAGCATCCTGTCTGATGAGCTGCATCCATTCATGTCCATTGTGCATTCCGACTGGCGTAGGCAGTTCTAGCAGGACAATGCGGCACACCACACGTCCAGAATTGCTACGGAGCAGCTCCAGGAACACACTTCTGAGTTTAAATACAGGGTGAGCACAAAGTCTTGTCTTGGTTATAACAATTTATATTACAGAATAACCGTTTGAGATCATAATTTACATTTGATGCCGTTGCATAGGTTAGTGTTACTAGTTTTTTTATTTTTTTTAAGACCACTTACGTTAGTAAACCTCAACATGTGCTCCTTTGGTATCTCGGAGAATGTCGAGGCGGTATTCCAATTCCCGCCAGGTGTTTCATAATATCTGTTCTGTCCCAGTACCCACAGCAGCTCGTATTCTAGCCTACAGTTCGTCGACGTCAACAACTGGTGTGACGAAGACTCTGTCCTTGATATAGCCCCAGAAAAAAAAGTCAAGGGGCGTAATGTCTGGAGGGCGGGGTGGCCATGGTGTTCGACCGTTCCTTCCAATCCAACGACCCGGAAATGTTGCATCGAGGAAATCACGCACTATCAAAGCCCAGTGCAGGGGTGCTCCATCTTGCTGGAAAAGTATCCATGATTGATATTCTTATAACTGTGTGGCAATGAACTGTTGCAAAACGTCTAAGTAAATGTTAGCGGTAATGGATTTTTTCCGCGAAGAAAAACGGTCCAAAAACCTTGTTATGCATGAGGCCGCACCAAACATTCACTTTTTCGCTGCCTCGCTATAACTGTACAGTAGCATGTGGAGATTCTGAACCCCATATGCGGACATTATGCCTATTTACCACTCCACTGACATGAAAGGTGGATTCATCGGTAAAGGATATGCGATTTAAATAATCGTTAGCGCCATCAATCCTGTTGAGAATTTCAGTTGCAAATTCAGCAGGTGTCAGCAAATCATTCGGTTGCAAGGCCTGCACGATTTACACTTTGTAAGCATGCAACCTAAGCTTTTCATGAATAATCTTCACCACACTTGCTTGCGGTATTTGAAGTTCACGTGATGCTTGACGAATTGATTTAGACGGACTCCATTGAAACGATTGCCGAACACGATCAACAGTTGCATCACTCACACGAGGCCTGCCACTTCGAGTACGATCTTCAACGCTGCCTGTTTCGTTTAACTGTGCACGCCATCGCTTTATTGATTTAACATCAGGAGGGCTAGGTCCATAAGAAGCCCGAAATTTACGCTGAACACTGATGGGCTATTTCTCTTCGTGAAACCAAAGCACACGTTGCGCTTTCTCCTGCTTCGACGCCATTTCGCCAGCAACTAACGTGACCTAACAGACGGTGTCGGTGTTGTGGAGCACTAGCGCCATGTATTGGTCACAACAATTAGTAACACTAACTTATGTAACGGCATCAAATGTAACGGTTACTCTGTTATACATTTTTTATAATCAGGGCAAGACTTTGTGCTCGCCCTGTACTTCCGCTGGCCACCAAACTCCCCAGACATGAACATTATTGCTGTTCAGAAGAGATCTCAACATCATCGTATTCTGATGTATTTGTGGACAGCACTGCACGAATCATGGTATCAGTTCCCTCCAGCACTACTTCAGACATTAGTCGAGCACATGCCACGCCATGTTGTGGCCCTTCTGCTTGCTCGCGGAGGCACTACATGATATTGGGCAGGTGTAACAGTTTCTTTGGCTCTTCAGTGAACTTCATTACTACATAATATTTGACCATATGTTTCTATATCTTTTGGTGAATAGTTGTTGAGTTATGGAGTGTTATGAATATTAGATTCTGTAAACCAGGTAATGTTTCAAAGTCTCTATCACTGATTTATGTTGTATTCTTGGTTAAACTTTCAGGGTGCATACCCAACATATATAGTTTTTCCCTGCTTACTCGATATGTTATATCTGTCTGTCTACCAATATGATCTTGAGTGAAATCTTTGGTGACATTTTCTTCAGCGTCATTTACCTTTGAGAGTCGTTTGAGAGATTTCGTAACAGGCCTAAGTACTTCTCTGAGTGATTGGTCTCTTTCCAAATGGCCTAAACTTTGAAATCGCAATTTTTCGTGGGTAGCCTTGAGCACTTAAACGACTTCTTTTTGTCGACATGTTGTGATACACTTAGCAGAAATTGAGGCAGTATGCGGCTTATCCACACTCTCACTTGCTTTCTTCTCATTTGTGTCAAGCCTTGCAGTTAACTGAGTGATTAACCTCAAGATAAGAAGGGAATGGGTATTTGCTTCCCTGATGCTTTTGTCGACTGTTCCACTTCTTATAATATGACTTTTGTTATTATCATTGTACAGTTGAAGTGAAAATTCAGACGCTCAGACTTCTGCCATCTCCTCTCAGTCTGATTGTGAGTTGACGTACGTGCAGATTTGTCCATAGTGTGGTGTAACTACCTCTTCGTACACTATAGATACAGTTCATGTTATCATCATCTGTAAACCTCCTGAAAGTTCCATCGGTGCTGCCTATCATCAAATTCCTTTGTTTTATCAGTAACCAAAGACACGCACTGTGAATGATTCCAGCAATCTTCATTCATTGAATGTCATGTCATTTCATATGTGTGCTTGATAAATGTGTTTTAAATTCATATTATGTTGTTTGAAAGCGATAATTAGGTTTGTGTTTTCCATTGCCAACTGATTTAGAACTATGGAGTATGTTCGATTCAGATAAAAGACATCGATCCCAATGAGTGAGCAGAATCAGAAATTTTTCCGGTTGAAAGTCGTGTATGTTATACTGTCAATGCCTGAAAATATCTCCTGTAGTAGTTGGAGTTATGTTTTTGAAATAGATATTTCTAAGTGATTTCCATCTCAGTGCATCAGCAAGGATATGAGAACGTGTGTCTAGCCACAATTCGATGGACGTGCTATTATAGAGCGGATTGTATATTGCCTGGTGCTAGTGATCCACTTTCTTTCTTTTTTGTACGATATTTTCAGGCCTACCTGTTACTGCAAAATCCTTGTGAAGACGGAGTTTTGCCCACCTGCTCATGGTGCTGACCGTGTGATTACATAAGGAAACATGGGCTTTTACAGAGAGAAAAAAGGAACATACTCATATGTCTTACACATTTATTTTTATAAACTCGTAAATGTAATTGGGTATATGTACGTGCTCAAATAAAAACACGGTTCTATGTCTACATCTAGTTTCAAAAATTCTTACATATTATCACATATTAATGTGTAACACACATCAAAATATTGAGCTATATTGTCCTTAATGAGATTCGGAGTTAGCCTGGATAGTTCTATTAGACTGGTCCAGAAATTTTCATAAAATCTATACACAATATGTTGCCAGCTCCATTTCTTGTCTAGTGTATGATGAATAACATAAATAGCATACATGAAATTCTTAAACAGTTTTCCTTCATCTGAGTGAAATATGTTTCATTGACAGTTTTAATTGATTGTAAGAAACTGACTGCACTGATCTAATGATCACATACAAATACTGTGGATGTTAGGGTATTTCGAGCAAACATGCCCAATTGTTGTCATACAATCAGAACCACTGTATCGGGCATAATATTACATTACTGGCATGATGTTGAGTGTTTCAAAAATCTCAGCTGATTTGAATTCACGATCGAGCACCATTCCAACACAGACACATTTATTCTACACTCACGATCATAAATTAAGGATATTGCTGATACATGGTGAAACAACGCTCTGGTGGGTGGTTTGCGGCTTTAAATCACTCCGGGGTATGACCATGCGGTGCATTTGACCTGCGGTCGTTGCGCGGTGGCGCTGGCAGCAGTCCACATACGCAGAGGTCTGTTGGTGCATGTCAGAGTACGGTGCAGTGAGTAAGTGTGCAGACGTTTTCACACGTGCTAATGATGACTGTGTGTTGAAAATGGCTCAAAGAACACATATTGATGACATTTTGAAAGGTAGAATACTAGGGCGACTGGAGGCTGGCCAAACACAGCAGGACGTAGCACGGGCTCTCCGTGTGCCACAAAGTGTGATATCACGATTGTGGTAACGATTCCAGCAGACAGGAAACGTGTCCAGGCGCTACAGTACGGGAATCCACAGCGTAAAACACCATAAGAAGACCGATATCTCACCATCAGTGCCCGCAGACAGCCACATATACTGCAGGACCTTACCGCAGCCACTGGAACAGTTGTCTCCAGACACACAGTCTACAGACGACTGAACAGATATGGTTATTTGCCCGGAGACCTGCAAGGCGCATTCCACTGATCCCTGGTCACAGGAGAGCCTGTAAAGTCTGGTGTCAAGAACATAGTACATGGTCACTGGAACAGTGGTTCCAGGTTTTTTTCACGGCCAAGTCCATGATTCTCGCTGGGTTTTCACCTGGCGTGAACCAGGAACCAGATATCAACCCCTTAATGTCCTTGAAAGGGACCTGTATTGAGGTCGTGGTTTGATGGTATAGGTTGGTGCACGTACACCCCTGCATGTCTTTCACATAGGAACTGTAAAAGGTTAGGTGTATCGGGACGTCATTTTGCACCAGTATTTCCACCTTTTCAGGGGTGCAGTGGGTCCAACCTTCCTCCTGATGGATGATAACGCACAGCCCCACCGAGCTGCCATCGTGGAGGAGTACCTTTAAACAGAAGATATCAGGCGAATGAAGTGGCCTGCCTGTTCTCCAGACCTAAACCCCATTGAGCATGTCTGGGATGCTCTCAGTCGACGTATCACTGCATGTCTTCAAACCCCTAGGACACTTCAGGAGCTCCGACAGGCACTGGTGCAAGAATGGGAAGCTATACCCGAGCAGCTGCTCGATTACCTGGTCCAGAGTATGCCAACCCGTTGTGCGGCCTGTGTATGTGTGCATAGTGATCATATACCATATTGATGTCGGGGTACATGTGCAGGAAACAGTGGTGTTTTGTAGCACATGTGTTTCGGGACAGTTTTCTCAACTTATCACCAATACCGTGGACTTACAGACCTGTGTCGTGTGTGTTCCCTATGTGCCTATGCTATTAGCGTCAGTTTTGTGTAGTGCCACATTGTGTGGCACCTCATTCTGCAATTATCCTTAATTTATGAGCGTGAGTGCAGATTGAAGTATCTGTTGAATATTGGTATGTTGTACTGTTGCGTGGCTTCATCAGTGGATATTCCACATCACCTGGAAATAAAAAAAAAAAAATGTCTGATACACACACTCCACACATATAATACATACACAAGCACACTGACAGTGCTTACATGATGACTGTTTCGGCTAAGAACACTTCAAGGTAGTGGTGTTATCTATTCAACAGCTCATTGACTGAAATTGGTCTTTATCGATATATAATTTTCACCGAACAAAAATTCATTTGTCTTCGATGTGGTACAGCTATTTAGGGGACCTATTCTTTGAAATCTGTGGTTTGAACACTTACTACTGTGCCTTTCACATTCCTAGTCAGTGACTTTTTATAACGTCTTGTGCTATAAACAGCAACCCTGCTAAGAGCATTTTTGTGTTGGGTAAAATATGTCAGCTCTGAATAGTGACCATACTAAGCTGGAGTGTGTTGGCAGCTTAGACACAGCTGTGTGAATTTCAGCATGCAGGGGGAAAACATGGTTTTGCATTCCTAAGTTAGCTCTGTATATGGATAATATAGGGAAAACTGCAAATATCCTGCAAGTCCTGACCGGACAGCCATTGATATTTCATAGGCTACAACATGCTAATCAACAAAAGCCATTCACATGGTTCATCAGAGGTGTGCATCAGACAGCACTAGACAACACCTGGCAGCGTGCAGTGAGGATGGGCAGCTGTCGCTGTGTGTGGGTGTTTAATTTTCCATAGACAATTAGGTCATTAGAGAGCAAGTGATGCCACGCCATGTAGGGTGCTGTGTGGGGGTGGGGGATACATTGTGATGCTTGGCACTTTTAGTCTGTGTCACTTGTGCGTAGACTGCTGCAGCAGGCAGTCAGTCTGCCTGTGGCTGCCAGACTATGGACTTGTCTTTCACCGGCCCAGTGTAATGACATAGAGCCTACCCAGCTGGCTTCACAGTACCCAGAGAATTAGCATGGTGGCTGCTGCACAGCATGGCATAGTGCCTACAATCCTTGCGACTGTCACTTTGAGGGACCTGGTGGCAACAGTGCGTGGGCCCTCCCCTGTTTGGCATTTGTTTGAATAAATAAAACGAATTGGTATTTCTCTCCACATTCCTAACCTATCCTAAAACACACACACACACACACACACACACACACACACACACACACACACACACATCATGTATGTCTAAACACGACAAATAATCTATACACATGGTGCAGTCACATTAATGTGACCACCTGTCAAAAGCTTGATTACCGTCTTTTGCAGCGCAGACATGCAGAAAGAGAGTCAGGTTGTGGAAGTTACTGACAGGGACGTGGAGCCCTGCTGACTCAGTGCCACGGCCAACTGTGCTAGGTTTCTTGGTTGAGGATCCATGGTACGAACAGCCTGATCGAGGTGGTCCCACAGATTATCAGTTGGGTTTGAATCTGGGGACTTTGGTAGCCTTTCAAACCGTGCACATACACCGCTATCTGCGTGACAAATTGCATTGTCGTGCTGGTAGATGTGATTGTGCTGAGGAAAAAACGAACTGCATGAATGGGAGGACTTAATCCCCTAGGATAGATGTATACTTGTGTTGATCCACAATGCCTTCCAGAATGACGAGATCACCCTGTGAATGCCACGAGAACATTGCCCAGACCATAATACTCCCTCCTACAGCCTGGAACATTATGACGATTTTTGCAGGGACAGACACACCAACGGCCACCTGCCCTATAGAGCATAAAACGTGATGCATCTGGAAACGTCATCTGTCGCCACTCAGTGGATGTTCAGTTGCGGGCCTGGCATGTAAATTCCTGCCTTTGTCGCCGATGAATAGCAGTCAGTATCGGTGCATGAAACAGGCATCTACTATGGAGGCCCACATGACGCAATGTTCACTGAACAGTCGTTGAGGAGACAGTCACACATCTATTTGCCCGTACACATCTCTGCAGCTTTTTTTTTTGTAACTCCTGTCATCTATGGCCCGTGTTGCAGCATAGTGGCCTCTGTGCTGGTTTTGGATAGCGCCATTTCACCTTGTATGATATGCTTTAACCACAGCAGCACGCAAACAGTTTACAAACTTGGCTGTTTCAGAAATGCTTACACCCTTGGCCTAAAGCTAGATAGATAGCTCCATTTCCACATTATGACAGTTACTGCACAGTTTTCCACGTCCCCTGACACAGCCATCTGTGAGTGGTTGTTGGACATTGACTCTGGTCAAATTAATGTGTCTGGACTGTTTAAAGTGATGACAACTGCAGTGAAGGAAATTGTTCAAACATGCAAGCTGCATCAGTGAGCTATACAGTTTTAATCTTAGGGCAAATGGATTCTTAGCACAAGTGAGCTGTGATGTCATAGGAATGGGGAAAACCCATGATTTTTTAATTTACTGCCATTTTGAACTTAGGACAAGATTCTACACTAAGTACGCATGTAATGTGGCAACCGTGAACCTGGGCCCTTATCGCCAGGTCCACCATCTGGGATTCTGTAGTTTGCACAAATAATCTGGCAACCATGCAAACCACACCTGTATCTCCGTGGTCTGCCACCTTGGAGTACCATCTTGGAAAAAGGACAAAAGGCCAACTTGGATTCTGTATGTAGCCTAAGTGACCTGTCAACCACGCAGTCTGGGCACATATCCCCTGTTCTTCCATCTTCGATTTTATTATTTTCCTCACAATAGGACGGTTGCCAAGCTTGGATTTTTTGAATTGCCCGCTATTTTACACTTAGGACAAATGGACCCTTCATACAAGTGGCTTATGATGTCAAGAAAAACCCAGGATTTATTAATTTCCACCATTTTTTGAATTTCCTACCATTTTATACATAGGGCAGTTGACGTAGCTCCACTGTGACAAAAGAGGAGGAGGGAGGAGCAAAACCTGTCTACATTCCATGAAAATGCACTCTATTTATATTGCCGCAACGCCTTACAATAAATCTGCAGTCGTATCTGGTAGTTTTCAGCCTATTTACTCAGCTGCCTAAAGACAAACTCCCAGTCACTAGAGTTGTATGGAATTTCTGCGTCTACAGCCTCGGCATGCACCACAATCGCCGTTCGTTATGTAAGACCACCCAATTAAAGTAATATCACCACAGTTGCAACCACAAATGAACTCATTGGCAGAGAGCCGGGTACAATCAGAGTACGCTTCATCCAGCAGAGAGAATGGACGTAGAACATGGCATGAGAAATCCATCGAAAAGGCAAACTTATAGACAAGCTTGGCGAGAGGATTTTTCAGTAATCAGTCAAGAATATTTTATCCCTCATCATCTTCACCAAGAACCAATATCATATAAATCTTATGCTTGTACGTATAGTAACCATTGACCACTCCCTACCAATGGCAGCGAATAAGTCATGATTAAAATTATCTAGTTTGTTCTACACCTAACTGCAGACACAAAGAAATAAAATACCTGGGATTTTGTAGATGCAGTCTATCAGATAATGCCTAACTTCTAGCAGCTTGACAAATCTAGGCCATTTCGATGAAATACACCCTCTGCAATCGCATAAAAAGAGGTGCTGCAATGTGACTGTGGACAAGATAGATAGCTGTGGCTAGCATATCTGAGACGCGGTTTAAGCCAGATTGTATTATAAAATTTCGATTATACTTCTACCTACAAGATAGAGAAGATGACAAAGGAGAACTTGCTCATGTGATCAGTAACGTACTAAAACACATTTAAATAATATTAAACCATGACAATATTGAAAGCTTTCAAGCGATAAGTCAGGCTATCATCTCCAATCCGCAGGAAAACCACTGCAACCATAAACTGTCCCAAATATCGTATGTACACCT